>NW_012267262.1:11126154-11170241 GCF_000151885.1 Dipodomys ordii
GTGGCTCAGTGGTAGAGCGCTTGCCTTGCATGCCTGAGGCCCTGGGTTTGATTCCCCAGCACCACATAAGCAAAAAGAAAAAAAGCCAGAAGTGGCGCTGTGGCTCAAATGGTAGAGCACTAGCCTTGAGCTGAAAGCTGAGGGACAGTGCCCAGGCCCAGAGTTCAGGCCCCACGACTGGACCCAAAAATGAAAAAAATTCTGATTATAATTCAATGAGCATTATAAATTCATTAATGAATTCCATAATTCTGGAAAATTCTGTTTCTCTCTTCAAAATCTGCTTCTACTAATGTCTCCCTTTACTTCTAGACTTTAACTAGAAAGGTTTTGCTTGTACCTTTTATAACTCATTGCCTCCAAACTGAAGTATTTCAGTTCTTCAATTCTCTTTTTATCCATGCCTTAAATGCTAGTAAACCAATCCATTTTTTTCTTTTTTGATGTCAGGCCTGGGTGCTATGCTACAGATTTTTGCCTTCCCCCACCCTGCCTGCCCCCTTCCCAAGCTAGCACTCTACCACTTGAGCCACAGCTCTACTTATGGCTTTTTGGTAATTTATTGGAGTTAGGAGTCACATACACTAGCTAGGATTACAACTGTGAGCCACCAGCACTGGGCAGGCAATAAAATCTTCTTTCCCATATGCTTAATTTTAAACAACTTGATGATCCCTTTCCTTTGGAGTTTTGGAGAGATTCTCTGAAACCTAGTATGAAGTGCATCTCTCCAGAAGAGGGGTTTGATTGAATTATTATAAAGCACTTAGTGGCAGATTGAATTATTATAAAACACTTAGTGGCAGAATTCTGGCAGATTTCACCTTCAATTCAGGTTGTGTGATTCCCGCCAACATTCCCCTCCCCACCACCCTTTGACACTGGGGTTTGAATATAAGGTCTCAGATGTGCTCAGTTTTTGAGCCATACCTGACTTCTGCTGGTTATTTTGGAGATGGATTCTCACAGACTTTGATGTCCTGGCTGGCCAATTCCACTCCTCAGATCAAAGGACTTTTCAGTCCCTTATGGGTTATAAAATAGTTCACTGTAGCTGGGTGCCTGTGGCTCACACCTGTAATCCTAGCTATTCAGGAGGCTGAGATCTGAAGAGCATGTTTCAAAGCCAGCCTGGGCAGGAAAGGCTGCGAAACTCTTATCTCTAATAAGCCACCAGAAAACTGGAAGTGGCACTGAGGCTCAAGTGGTAGAGCACTAGCCTTGAGTTGAAGAGCTGAGGGACAGCACCCAGGCCCAGAGTTCAAGCCCCATGACTGACCCCCCCCCCCCAAAAAAAAAGACTAGCTTAAAGCCAGACCAGGCAGAAAAGTCAGAAGAAGAGGTGGATCAAGTCAAGGGTACCTACTATAAACAAAAAAGCTAAATGACAGCTCTGAGTTCAAGCCCCCATATTGGTGTACGTATGGGAGCGCACGCGCACACACACAGAATGAAAAGGGAAAAGAGAGGCTGGAAATGTGGCTTAGTGGAGTGCTTGCCCTGGGTTCCTTTCCTCAGTACTACATAAATAGAAAAAGCCGGAAGTGATGCTGTGGCTCAAATGGTAGATAGAGTGCTAATCTTGAGCACAGACAGGCTCAGGAACAGTGCCCAGGCCCTGAGTTCATGGCCCAGGACTGGGGGAGAGAGAGGAGAGAAGAGAGACAGAGACAGAGACAGAAAAAGAAATTGCTTGAGATCACAAACGAAACTTCTAGTACTTAACCTATAAGCAAGATTTACAAGTCTACTTTTAAAGTGATAAATAAAATTTATAAGCTGGGAGCCAGTGGCTCACACTAGTAATCCAGGCTACTCAGGAGTCTGAAATCTGAGGATTGAGGTTCAAAGCCAGCCTAGGCAGGAAAAATATGAGACACTTATCTCCAATTAATCATGAGAAAACTGGAAGTGGCACTGTGGCTCAAAGTGATAGAGCACTAGCCTTGAGCAAAAAAGAGCTCAGGGACTGTACGTAGGCCCTAAGTCCAAGCCCCATGACTGACAAAAATAAAAATAAAAAATTAAGAAAATATATAAAATCTTCAGGAAAATGAAGCTCAAACATCATTTTTTTTGGTCAGTTGTGGGGCCTGAACTCTGGGCCTGGGTGCTGTCCCTCAGCTCTTCAGCTCAAGGCTAGCACTCTACTACTGGAACCATAGCGCCACTTCCGGCTTTTTCTGTTTATGTGGTGCTGAGGAATTGAACCCAGGGCCTCATGCATACAAGACAAGCACTCTACCACTGAGCCACCTTCCCAGCTATGCCCCCCCTTTTTTTTTTCAGACAGGAAAAGAAGTTTATTTACTGAACTGCTGCCCCTGCCTTGCATGGTGGAGAGGCATGGCTGAAAAAGGAAGCTATAAATTTCTTTTACAATTATGTTGTTATGGTGGCTCATTCCTATAATCCCAGCTATTCATGGAGGAAAAATGAAATTCAATGCCAGTTAGAACAAATAGTGAGACCTCATCTCAACCAATAAACTGGGTTTGGTGGTTCACACCAGTCATGCTAGTTATGTGGAAAGTGTAAATAGAATTTCAGTTCAGGGCTGCCAAAGGCAAAAACTATTTTAAAAATAATTAAAAGCAGAAAGGTCTGGAGACATGGCTCAAGTGGTAGAATGCCTGGTAAGTCCAAGGCCCAAAATTCAAGTCTTAGAAATTCAAGTGTGCACAAATACATTTCCCTTAAAGACCTTTGATTGGAACTAATTGAGGGAAGAACAATTATTAACCACAAAACAATATCCTACAAATAGAAGAGTAATCCAGTGGATTACTTATTTAATGGCATTTAAAATGTATACACAGAAAATTTTCTTTTAATTATATACCTTTGTAAATGTCCAAAACATCACATGCATTTGACAAGCTATTAAGTTAACTTTGCTTAGAATTGTTTATTTCTTGCTCTAAGAATTTTCCTCTTCAGTAAAAACCTTTGATAATTTCTTTCAATTTCACCATATACTGGCTTCCCATGTTGTTAAGAAACTGTCAATGTATGGCTGGGAAGGTAGTTCAGTGGTAGAGTGCTTGCCTTGCATGCTTGAGGCCCTGGGTTCAATTCCTCAGCACCACATAAGCAAAAAGAAAAAAGCCGGAAGTGGTGCTGTGGCTCAAGTGGTAGAGCGCTAGCCTTGAGCTAAAGAGCTGAGACAGCGCCCAGGCCCAGAGTTCAGGCCCACTACTGGACCCCCCCCCCCCAAAAAAAAAGAAACTGTCAATGTAACTGGCATTCCTGTGATGTCAGGCCTTTTCTGTATCCACTAACTTCTGTGATTTGTTCTCCCAAGCATTATTTTCATGGGTCTAGGTATAGATTTTTTAAAAATTCTGAGGGGCTGGGAAGGTGGCTCAGTGGTAGAGCGCTTGCCTTGCATGCCTGAGGCCCTGGGTTTGATTCCCCAGCACCACATAAGCAAAAAGAAAAAAAGCCAGAAGTGGCGCTGTGGCTCAAATGGTAGAGCACTAGCCTTGAGCTGAAAGCTGAGGGACAGTGCCCAGGCCCAGAGTTCAGGCCCCACGACTGGACCCAAAAATGAAAAAAATTCTGATTATAATTCAATGAGCATTATAAATTCATTAATGAATTCCATAATTCTGGAAAATTCTGTTTCTCTCTTCAAAATCTGCTTCTACTAATGTCTCCCTTTACTTCTAGACTTTAACTAGAAAGGTTTTGCTTGTACCTTTTATAACTCATTGCCTCCAAACTGAAGTATTTCAGTTCTTCAATTCTCTTTTTATCCATGCCTTAAATGCTAGTAAACCAATCCATTTTTTTCTTTTTTGATGTCAGGCCTGGGTGCTATGCTACAGATTTTTGCCTTCCCCCACCCTGCCTGCCCCCTTCCCAAGCTAGCACTCTACCACTTGAGCCACAGCTCTACTTATGGCTTTTTGGTAATTTATTGGAGTTAGGAGTCACATACACTAGCTAGGATTACAACTGTGAGCCACCAGCACTGGGCAGGCAATAAAATCTTCTTTCCCATATGCTTAATTTTAAACAACTTGATGATCCCTTTCCTTTGGAGTTTTGGAGAGATTCTCTGAAACCTAGTATGAAGTGCATCTCTCCAGAAGAGGGGTTTGATTGAATTATTATAAAGCACTTAGTGGCAGATTGAATTATTATAAAACACTTAGTGGCAGAATTCTGGCAGATTTCACCTTCAATTCAGGTTGTGTGATTCCCGCCAACATTCCCCTCCCCACCACCCTTTGACACTGGGGTTTGAATATAAGGTCTCAGATGTGCTCAGTTTTTGAGCCATACCTGACTTCTGCTGGTTATTTTGGAGATGGATTCTCACAGACTTTGATGTCCTGGCTGGCCAATTCCACTCCTCAGATCAAAGGACTTTTCAGTCCCTTATGGGTTATAAAATAGTTCACTGTAGCTGGGTGCCTGTGGCTCACACCTGTAATCCTAGCTATTCAGGAGGCTGAGATCTGAAGAGCATGTTTCAAAGCCAGCCTGGGCAGGAAAGGCTGCGAAACTCTTATCTCTAATAAGCCACCAGAAAACTGGAAGTGGCACTGAGGCTCAAGTGGTAGAGCACTAGCCTTGAGTTGAAGAGCTGAGGGACAGCACCCAGGCCCAGAGTTCAAGCTCCACGACCGACAAAAAAAGTAAATAAAAGATAAAATGGTTCACTGTGAGTGGAGCCTTTTGGGCACAGGAAGAGCTGTCCCACCGGACTTCTCCCAACTCAGACAGGTTTGGGTTTCGGCTGTTGAGCTCTGAGAAGCCTTCAAAAATGAAACAGGTTTGGCAAATGATCTCACAAGAATAACTAAAAACACTTTATCTCCCTTCTCTTTTCCTCCCAGTAAAGCTTGGTCTAGCAATTCATGTGCTGTAAATTAATAAATGCTTTTATTAAAATTCTGCCTAGAAACTTTGTCTTCAAAAAGAGAGTTGAACTGAATAGCCTAGCTCATACTGTTTATTTTTTTTGTACCAGTCCTGGTGCTTGAACTGAGAGCCTGGACACTGTCCCTCAGCTATTTTAATCAAGGCTAATAATGCTCTATCACTTACTTGAGCCATAGCTTCAACTTCAGCCTTTTGGTAGTTTATCCTAGGTAAGAGTCTCAGGGACTTTTCTGCTTGGACTGGCTTCAAACAGTGATCCTCAGAGATCTCATCCTCTTGAATAGCTACAATTACATGTACAAGCCACTAGTGCCTGGCTTAATTTAATTTTTTTTTTTTTTCTGTCGTGGGACTTGAATTCTGGGCCTGTGTGCTGTTGCTGAGCTCTTCAGCTCAGTGCTAGCACTCTACCACTTGAGCTATAGCGCCACTTCTAGTTTTATGGTGGTTAATTGGAGATAAGAATCTCATGGACTTTGCTTCTGAGGCTGGCGTCAAAACACCATCCTCAGATCTTAGCCTCCTGAGTAGCTAGGATTACAAGCTCTGGCCACCAGTGCACAGCTTAATTTAGTTTTTGAGATAAGGTCTTGCCAATTTTTCCTGAACTTCGTTTGAACTGATGATTCTCTTATCTTTACCTCCTGAGTAGCTAGGATTATAGGTGCATGCCACAATGTCTGACTGGCTTTCGTCAATATATATAATTAACATTAACTTTTCAAAACTCTAATGTGCAATGAAACACTAAACTACAAGATGAAAATAAAGTCAGAAAAGAATCTAGTTAAGCAAATTCATCTTTCTATATTATGGAATTTCTAAATTAGTATAGTTAAGCTCTGATTTAATAAATCCACAAATTTATTTTCCATGTTTGCTAAATGTTAAGTGAAAAAACACAAGACTTAAAACAGAAAGGGGTGGATGCTGGTAGCTCACAGCTGAAATCCTAGCTACTAAGGAAGTTAAGATCTGAGGATCATGGTTCAAAGCTATATTGTGGAGGAAAGTGAGAGTCTTATCTCCAATTAACCACCAGAAAACTAGAAATAGAGCTGGGCTCAAAGTGGTAGAACACTAGTCTTTTTTTTTTTTTTTTTGTCAGTCGTGGGGCTTGAACTCTGGGCTTAGGTGCTATCTTCAACTCAAGGCCAGCGCTCTACAGCTTGAGCCACAGCGCCACTTCCAGTTTTCTAGTAGTTAATTCGGACTTTTCTGCCTGGGCTGGCTTTGAAATGTGATCCTCAGATCTCAGCCTCCTGAGTAGCTAGCCCAGTAGAACATTAGTCTTATGCAAAAACAGCTTAGGGACAATAACCAGACCCTAAGTTCAAGTCCCAGAACCCACCAGAAAAAAAATGGCTAATAAACAATATTAAACAAATTTTGAATTTTTTAAAAGAAAAATAAGTTAAAAAAAATCTAAGTGTTGGCCTGGGAGTATGGCTCAGTGGTAGAGTGCTTACCTAGCACGCATGAAGCCCTGGGTTCAATTCCTCAGTACCATATAAACAGAAAAAGCTGGAAATGGAGGGTGCTGTGGCTCAAGTGGTAGAGTGCATGACTTGAGCAAAAGCAGCTCAGGGACAGTGCCCAAGCCCTCAGTTCAAGCCCCAGGACCGGCATAAAGCAGTCTGTTATATTTATGGAAAGTTAATATAGAAATTTACATATTTTTAAATATACAAATATTTTTCTACTCATCACAGATTTTAGCACTATGCAAATATTAGCTAATTAAACCTGTTAAATGAATAGTTAAAATGTTCTTTACTAATTCAATGAATTAAACCATGACATTTTACCAAACATAAAAATTCAAGTTTTTTGGTATCTTGCCCATGTAATTGTAACTCCTCTGTACAGTATTCTCATAATAAAAAATTCAAGTTTTTGTGATAGTACATATAGAAGCATCTCAGAAACATTACTCCAATACAGATGTCTAAAATTTATTGCATCCAGATCAAAATTTTTAAAGAAATAAAATATTTCACCAGGCGCTGGTGGTTTTACACGTGTAATCCTAGCTGCTCAAAAGGCCCAGCTCTGAGGATCACCATTTAAAGCCAACCTGTACAAGAAAATTGGTGAGACTCTTTATCTCCAATTAACCCCCAGAAAACTGTAAGTGGAGCTGTGGGTCAGAGTGGTAGAGTGTTAGCCTTCAGCAAAAGAGCTCACCTCTACCCACTGTAGATTTTTCTTTCAGTAAGTACTTATAGCACTCCTGTATGCCAATCATCATTCTAAGCTCCAAGAACATAGCAACTTACAAAAGGGACAACTAAGCTTAAGTATACAGTTAAGTATATGAGCAGGTATTAGACATGAAAAGGAGAGGAGAGTAAAAGATAAAGATTTCTGGGGTGCCTATTTAAAATAGGGTGGTCATAGTGATCTCATTGAGAAAGTAACAATTTGGAAAAAACATGAATAGGTTTTAAGGAATACCAAAAAGACCAGTGTGGTTGGAGATTCGATTTTACTATGTGGGTTATCTACCACATATCTACTATACACAAAATTTTATGAGGGGCAGCACTGGGGTTTGAACTCAGGGCTTCCCACTTATGAGGTTGGTGGCTCCACCATTTAAGCAACACTTTTTGCTAGTTATTTGGAGATGGAGTATAGGAAACATTCCTGCTTGGGCAAGCCTTGAACCACAATCCTCCAGATCTCAGGGGTGAGCCACCAACATCCTGTTTATACTCTTTTGTATTTTTCAGACAGTGTCTCATTATGTGCCAAGCTGGACTGACCTTGTCATTCTCTTGTTTCAATGCTGGGACTCAATATGTGTATCACCACATCTTGTTCAATATTAATTTTCTATTGTTATTCAGACTAGTTATTACCAAGAGTAAAGATATAAACTCATAAGAAAAATGTTATTTCTATCTGAAACACACCTTGATTATTCTAATATGGTTCACAAAGTAGCCAAACCTGATAAATTCAGCAGTTAAGGTTTCTTTATAAATCCTTATTACTACACATTTAACATTCTTTCTAAAAGCAGACATCATTACTATGTCACTACAATTATTAAATCACCCAGAGGGGCAATCTTTTCCACAGATTTCTAAATTTTACAATAAAAGATTTTAAAATTTTAGCATCTGCAAGTTCTGCCAACTTGATTTTTGATGTCTGGAAACTGTTCATGTACTTTTACTTTTCACAACTCTAATTATACTTGAATATTTCAGAAATATCAGGTAGTCCAAAGGTATTTCAAAGACATCAGGACATTAGTTTTGGGATCCTATTTAAAACTATTTTCAGTTTTTGACAGTAGAATAAAAAAACAGTAATTATCATAATATTGGCTATTCCTAATCCCCTTGGGAAAACTTAAGTGTACACTCCCATGCTAACTCATTTAACAGAGGTGAGGGAGGAGAGTCTCATAAGTTTAAATAATAAGATGTATAAAATGAACACTACAAAAATCTTGGCAGTATTAGAGAATTTACACTCCTACATGAGCCATATTCCCATATCATAAGCTTTTTTTTCTGTGCAGAGTAAGTCAACTTTGAAACTGTATGTCCCTGGATTGACCAGAAACTGACAATGTCTTTGGATTCATGATGAAAATATTTCTAGCAGTAAAAACAAAACAAAACAAAAAGTCCCAACAAATAATTTTCTCCCTTAGAAAACTCCAGTGTATTAATATCCCATTTTTTCAAACTGTATAAAGAAAATTTATAGCTTGTTTCAGAAAACTTTAACACTCAACTAATGAAACCAAAAGGATTTCTAATACATGTTAGAAGTATAGAAATATGTATACACACACACACACACACACACACACACACACAACTTTTAAGAATTGAACAAGAACTTCTGATTATGTTAACTTTGCATGAGGGGGAATAAAGTGTAGCCACATTATGTTATTTTAACCTGATTTCTCTTAGACCAAAGCTTTGTTATATTAGCCATTATAAAATCTTAGATGTTCCTAGATTTTCTCCAATGCTTCTCCTTAACGGTTTAGCTGAAATTCTACATTAGACCATCACATTCATGTTTCCATATTAAAGAAAAAAATTATGTAATAGTGTCCTGTTTCAAATACTAAATTCACTAGAAGCAACATTCAGCTTAAAAACCATGAGGCTAGGGGGTATAAATGTGGCTTAGTGGTAGTGCTTGTCTAGCATGCATGAAGCCCTGGGTTCCATTCCTCAGTACCACATTAACAGGCCCCTCCCCACCAAGACCTTTCTGAGTTCTCCTTGCCAGGAATTCTCTAACATCTACATGTACTTCAGACTTCAGCTTCTAAGTACAAATATATGTGTATAAAATGTAAAATTTTAAAAAATTAAGTGATACTTTTTGAAGAGTATTTCCTTGCTCTTTCCTCCCCATGTAATCTCTAACCTTCTTACACACATTTGTACAAGCAACTAGAGATTGCATATATGGTGTTGATGTAGATTTTACTAACAAAGTTGTCAAACTCCATTTTAAGAGCTGTTAGAGAAAGCACACTATGATTCAAAAACAAACACGTCAGGGGTGAATGTGGCTTAGTGCCTAATATGCCTGAGGCCCTGGGTTTGATTCCTCAGTAACACACAGAAAAAAAGCTGAAAGTGGTGCTGTGGCTCAAGTGGTAGAGTGTTAACCTTGAGCAAAAAGCAGCTCAGGGACAGCGCCCAGGGCCCTGAGTTCAAGCCCCAGGAGTGGCAAAAATATTCATGTCACCTTTACTAATACAGTTGTATATTGCTAAGTCATATTGGCAGCAGTTCCTAAAAATGTTTGAAAAGCTAAAGCATTGTGAACATCTTCCTCATTGTAGTTCTATGAATAACCTTTTATTTGGAAATTATTCTAAATGTTACAAAAGAAATACTTCTCAGCAATATATACATATATATTACAAAGCTACCCATAGCACCTAATAGTGGTATAGAATGTGTTCACTCAGTAGACAGTGAATAACAAGATACAACTGAAAATTACTAACTTTTAAAACATTTAGACACATCTATTATCTCATGTAAAAAAATTACGCTGGGTGTGATGTGACACACCTGAAGTCCTAGCACTCATGAGGCTGAGGTAGGAGGATCATGGTTCAAGTCCAGTCAGGGATACAGAGCGAGATTAAAATCTTTTTTTTTTAACCTCCTCAAACACTTATCCATAAAATTAGCAATAATGTAGATCTACACTTAAAGATTCGAATACAATTCCATCATAGCATCTTACCTTGGGTATGTCTACAAAAACTGCATTTTATTGCAAAAATATTAAAATTGAGAGCAAACTGTCTCTTACTAGTAAAATGTTTTAAGAGTACTCTAAATTCAATGGCAAATTATTTAAAAACAAATTTTAAGGGCTGGGAAGGTGGCTCAGTGGTAGAGCGCTTGCCTTGCATGCTCAAGGCCCTGGGTTCGATTCCTCAGCACCACATAAGCAAAAAGAAAAAAGCTGGAAGTGGCGCTGTGGCTCAAGTGGTAGAATGCTAGCCTTGAGCTGAGGGACAGTGCCCAGCCCAGAGTTCAGGCCCCACGACCAGACCCCCCCCCCAAAAAAGATTAAGCTGGGCATTGGTGGCTCACGCCTGTAATCCTAGCTACTCAGGAGGTTCAGATCTGAGGATCTTGGTTCAAAGCCAGCCTGGGCAGGAAAGTCCGTGAGATTCTTATCTCCAATAAACCAACCCCAAACCAGAAGTCGTGCTGTGGCTCAAGTGGTAGAGTGCTAGCCTTGAGCTGAAGAGCTGAGGGACAGCAACCAGGCTAGAATACTTCTTTTGACCTTTCCACTTATAATTTTACAGATTGGAAACAATTTAGTTTCTACTAGTGTTCTCTCTTGAGCCACAGCACCACTTCTGGCTTTTTTCTTTTTGCTTATGTGCTGAGGAATCGAACTCAGGGCCTCATGCATGCAAGGCAAGCACTCTACCACTGAGCTACCTTCCCAGCCCATAGTGTTCTCTTTTTGGTAGGGAGCAGCAACTAACAAATTGATAATTAAACAAAAGGCACAAAAGCTATTATTGGACACAATATTCAAGTAATTTAATGAGTGAGAGAAATACAGAATTTTAGAAAACAGAATGAATCTAGAGCAGCAAGGGGAAACCTGAGAAAGTAGGCTGTTTATATTAGAACACTACTAGTCCATTTAGTTTGAAAATGGTTGGGGTTTGAATCATATTCTTCACAAAAACAGAAAAATACAAAGAGCTGATGGCAAAACATAAATAATAATGACCCTAAGTAGAAGGCATATTGGCATATACCATGTTTGAAATACTTCATTAGAACTAAGGAAGGAAAAAGAAACTAACTCATTTCTCCACAGCTATAGTAATTCAGTGGAAGAGGTATGTGAAGAGATTAACAGACTCCAAATTGTCATTTCTATTCCTACATTCCATATTGGAGTCACTTGCAAATAATTTGCATTCCATTACCAAAAATGTTAACTGTTACAGCAACAAAAGTAATACATTTCTGACCTTACAGATGAGACACACATATCAGTAGAGTTTTAAAAATAAAATAAATTTTTTGCTGGATGTTGGTAGCTCATGTTTGTAATCCTAGCTGAGACAAAAGGATCATTGTTCAAAGCCAGCCCTGGCAGTAAAGTCAGTGAGACTCTCATCTCCAATGTTGGCCACCAAAAAGCCAGAAATGAGCTGGGTGCCAGTGGCTCATGCGTGTAATCCTAGCTACTCAGGAGGCTGAGATCTGAGGATTATGGTTCAAGGCCAGCGTGAGCAGGAAAGTCTGTGAGCCTCTTATCTCCAATAAACCACCAGAAAACTGGAAGTAGCACTTTGGCTACAGGAAATGACATTTTTTGAAATTTCAGAATTGTTCTGTGAACTCCACAAAAATCAAATTTTCATGGAAATTTTCTTATATAAAATATAAACACACACATACACCCCTCAATACTGGGGACAGAATCCACCTACAGCTCCATAAAGTTACTTTTTGGAAGTGGTAAGAACTTCTTAATTGGGTCTGGGAAGGTGGCTCAGTGGTAGAGTGCTTACCTCATATGTATGAGGCTCTGGGTTCGATTCCTTAGTACCACATAAATAGAAAAGGCCGGAAATGGTGCTGTGGCTCAAGTGGTAGAGTCCTAGCTTTGAGCTGAAGAGTTCAGGAACACAGCCCACACCCAGAGTTCAAGCCCCATGACTGACAAGAACAAAAAACAGGATGGGAATGGATGGGAAGGGGAAACAAAGGAGGCTACAATGCTTGATAAGAAATGTACTCATTATCTTGCCCATATAATTGTAATCCCTCTGTACAGTATTTTCACAATAAAAAAAAAACAAAAATAAAAAAATTCTGCCTTACATGGAGAAACTAAATAAATTGTTTAAAAAATATGAATATTTAGTCAGATGCTGTGACATACACTGGTAATTCTAGAACTCAGAAAGTGGAGGCAGGAGCATTTCCAGGGCAGCTTGGGCTACATAGCAGTATCCTGTCTGAAAATATGTAACAGCATTTGCCAGCACTATCATTTATCAATTGTTTTCTTTTTGAAGGATGCCATAGGCTTTCAAAATCTAAATTCTTTTGTGAAATAATTTGCTACTTGATAAAACAACATAAACCAATGTATTTATTCCATGCAGTTCTCATTAAAATACAAGGTTTTTAAAACCTAGAAGTACAGGGGATTTTTCCTTTCTCATATGACTTATGAAGAACTGGCAGGCACTGGTTCTACGAGGCAGGAAGATTTGGAGTTCTGAGACCAGTCTGTATATACATACCAACAGTCTCAAAAACAAAACACAACACAGGCATCACTTGAAAGTAAGCCGATTTTATATCTGAGCAAGTTGATACAACACAAACACAGATCATAATCTTCTAAGTCATATTTTCTAGCTATACTCACTAGTTAGCAACTTCAAAGAAAAAAAGCCAGGGGCCAGTGGCTCAGGCCTATAATTATACTTAGGAGGCTGAGAGCTGAGGAGTATGGTTTCAAGTCAGCCAGGGCAGGCAAATCCAAAAGACTTCAGCCACAAAGCTAAGCAAGAGTGTAAGGCACTGAGTTCAAATCCCAGTACTGGCCTAGGAAAAAAAATTACATACTTGGATTAGATACCTATTCAGAAAAATCTTGTTAAATGGTCAGTATAACAAGAGCAAAAGTCTTGTCAATAGCATTCCACTACTGTTCACACATAAGAAAGTATGTTATTAAAAAATACACTGAAGTCATCATGTAACAACCCAATCATTTACAATTCAGAAAACAAAAACAAAGCAAATATAGCCTTCCAAATTTGTGAGTTCTATAATGGACTCAACAAACTCTGTATTGAAAAGAGGGGGAAAAAAACTGTGTATTTTTCTTGTAATGCTTCTTTAAACTGTAACAGTGTTAACAAGTATTTATACAGTACTGTAGTAGATATCCCAAATAATCTGGAGATGACCGAGATTATATGAAAGGATGTGTGTAGGTTAGATGTAAATGCTTTTATACCAAAGATGTGAGCATCCAGACTTTGGTTCCTGAGTTTCCATATATACCAACACACGACAATTTGTCAAAACATCAAAATCAGCTAGACAGTGGGGGCTCATGCCCATAATTTTAGCTACTCAGGAGGCCAAGACCTAAGGATTGCAGCTCAAAGTTCGACCAGATAAATCGAAGAGACTCTTACCTCCAATTAACTAGCAAAAAGCCAGGGATGGAGGCGCTGGCTCCAGTGGTAGAGTACCAGTAAAGAATGAGAAAGCAGTGAGCCCAAGGCTGCAAGCTCCCAGTAGCACACACATACACACACACTCTCTCTTCTGTCACACACACAAAAAGTGGGTCCAGGGGTTGAAGGCATGGCTCAGGTAGTGGGACACCAGATGACAAGCTTCAATCCCAGTCCCAAACCAAAAGTAAGTCCATCAATAATACTGAGTTGAAAATTTCCAAACATTTTGTTGTAATCCTCACAGAAAAAGGTAAGATTTCAAATTTGAGGCTAGCTTGGAAAGGATCTTCTTAAAAGTGGGCAAGCTGGTCACTGGGGATCCTTGCCTTAGGCCTAGCTACTCAGGATGGTGAGATCTGAGGATCACAGTTCAAGGCCAGTCCATGCAGGAAAGTCCGTGAGACTCTTATCTCCAATTAACCACCAGAAAACCGGAAATGGCACTGTGGCTCAAGTTGTTGCACACTCACCTTGAGCCTGGGACAGGGTCCAGGCCCAAAGTTCAAGCCCCACGACCGACCAAAAAAAAAAACAAAAACCAAAAAGTGTTAAAAATGACTGCAAAAATGTCCATCTTTACAGTGAAAAGTTTAGAAATGAAGGCTGGAAACTCCACGTAGTGAAAAATAACATTTGGAGGAACCAGCCATTCCACTTTCCCTAAAAGTACTTACTAGGTGAATCAGGACTGAAAGCCTTCAGAACATTCAAAAACAAAACAGCAATGTCTTAAGCCTATCTCCAGCTTAAATTACCTAGTAACATTTGGGACATAATATACGTATGCATGAATGTGAATGGAGCCAGAGTTTGGGTTTCAAAGCCAGCAATAAATTCAACGAGTAAAAAATTATCACTACTAAATCACACAATCCTAAATCAGATTTAAGGATCTAAGAAACAAGTCGGATGATTTCCAAGCTTATGGCAGACCCCAGAAATTAGTGATTACTTCACTATTTTAGCAAATATATGGAAATGTTCCACCAGACATGAAATATGCTGACAATGACTTAACTATTGACCTCTATAAACTTAAATCGCCTAATTGGCTGCCAGGAAAAAAATTCAGAAAAACCAGTAGCATGTGTCCATCCCTTGGGAACTTGCATTAGTGATTCTAATGCACTAAGGTAGAGCTTTAATTAAGACCATAAAAACAGTGCAGTGTGTCATGCCTCTAAAGGATAACCATTTTATTTACTCATGCACAAAACTAGAGACAACTTAATTCACTACCTGATAGGAACTTAAGTTGAAATATTATCTACTTTGGTTTATCTACTTTAGCCAGACGCTGATGGCTCACTCAGGTAATTCTAGCTACTCAGAAGGCTGATATCTGAGGATCAGAGTTTGAAGCCAGTATAGGCAGCAAAGTTCCTGAGACTCTCAGCTCTAGCTAACCACTAAATAGCTGGAAGTATAGCTGTGGGTTAAGCGGTAGAAAGCTAGCCTTGAGCAAAAAAGCTAAAGCCCAGTGTCCAGGTCCCAAGTCAAGCCCCAATACAAGCTAAAGAAGAAGAAAAAAAAGCACTACTTAAACAGGAACAGTTGGTTCATGACTATAATCTTAGCTACCGGGAGGCTGGGATCTGTGGGATCATGGTCAACAGCCAGCCAGGACAGGTTAAGTTTACTAGATTTCATCAACAAAATCAACCATCAGGGCTGGAGATTATATCTCAAAAGGAAGAGCACTAGCCTGGCAAGTCCAAGTTCCTACAAATCAGAGTACTATTAAACAGGTAACTTGATAGAATTGTGATAGATATAGATATATCTATGCAATAGGGGGACATCATATTGAGTAAGACAAGCTCAAAAAGCCATGCCTTCATTCTCATATGGAAGTCAGACCTAAAAGGATGTATTTTCATGCACATATACATTATTTATATGGACAAAAGGGGAAAGGGATAATTTTGAAACACACTGTAATTACATATGAAAGCAACGAAGTTTCTTGATTAAACCTTTTATCAATAGTGGTTTTGGGAAAGCAGTGAAAGCTGTTGGAGAGGGTACTAGTGAGAAGGGGTTGAACTAACAAAGGAGGATGAATAGGGTCAAACAATTGCACTATGAAAAACAAAACAATGAAACCTACTGCAAATGAGAAGGGTGAAAGTGACAGAGGGGATGAGTTTAACTCAAATCAACTGTGTACATTCTAGGAAACACTGTTCAATGTATGGCCATTAAGAAAATGAAAGGCTTGTCTGCAGGTTTGATGAGTGAAAAAATGTATTTCAAGAAAGCCATTATCATAAAAAGAACATTCTTCAAACCCAGAATGAATGCTGGAGAAATTATCACCACACAAAGGGCCATCTCAGCCAGGCACTGGTAGCCTGAAATCCTAGCTACTCAGGAGGCTGAGATGTGAGCATGTCAGTTTGAAGCCATCAAAGTCTGTGAGGATCTTATCTTCAATTAATCACCAAAAGCTGGAAGTGGAACTGTGGCTCAAGTGGTAAAGTGTCAGCCTAAGCACTAAAGTTTAAGGAAAATTGTTAGGTTCTGAGTTCAAGCCCCAGTACCAGCACCAAAAAGTTATCTCCCATGTAAAAAGCTTTATGTCATATGCAAGAGCTAACTTTTGTACTTAATGGCTGTATTTGAACATGTCATCACATAAACATTTAAATTTTTCACAAATATCAAAAACAGATTTGGGACCTTACTTATTATATTTGAATTTTTTAAATTTCAATTTATTATCCCAAAACTTATGTCAATACTGCCTTTGATATGAACTTGTCTTTAAAACTACCACAGAAGATCTCCTAACAGAATTTTTCTCTGGAGGTCTCTTACAAACAGTATACAAACGGTAACTTACCCACATTCTGCTTCCTTGAGCCTTAAAAAAGCAGATGAATTTCTTAAGTTTTATGTAAAAAAACATTCATCACTTTTGTTCAAAGGCTGTAGATTCCAGTATGAGGGGAAGGGAAATATGTAAACTTTGACCTATTATAATAACCATTTGACCATTGTAATAACTGACGTGTTTTCTGCAAAAATTTGCAAGCAGAACAACTTAGTAATAAAAAAAATAAAAATTATAGCCAGGGCACTGGTGGCTCATGCCTGTAATCCCAGCTACCCAAGAGGCTGAAATCTGAGGTTGTGGTCTGAAGTCAGCCCGGGAAAATCCAAAAGTGGTGCTGTGGCTTAAGTGGTAGGGTGGTAGCCTTGAGCAAAAGGAGTTCAGGTGCAATGCCCACACCCAGAGTTCAAGCCTCAGGACTGGCAAAAAAAAAAAAAAAAGGCCAAATAATTTATAAACTAATAAATGCATTCTTGTCTGTATTTATTAAGAAATACTAAACCAGGTACTGGTGGCTCTCACTGTAATCTTACTCAGGTAACTGAGATCTGAGATCTCGGTTCAAAGCAGCCTGGGCAAAAAAAATCCATGAGACTTTAATCTCCAATTAACTACCAAAAAAACTGGAAGCAGAGCTGTGGCTCAGGTGGTAGAGCACCAACCTTTAGGACAAAGCTCACAGACAGTGCCCAGGTCCTAAACTCAAGCCTCAGTGTGGTACACACTAAGGGGGGGCGGGGGGAAGAAAAAAAAAGTATGCCCCTTCAGACAGCAATGGTGAAGTTTTAGAGATCATTTCTTCTCAAAGTATCTTTAACAAATACTGGGTATGGTGGTACCCAGTGTCTTTCAAATGCCTGTAAACCCAGCATTTGAGAGGCTGTCAGGAGGGTCACATGTTTGAGACTAGCCTGGGACTACAGGAAGAAATCCTGTCATCCCATACTTATCACATTTGAAAACGGGGGAAATTAAGAAAAAAAGGAATCACTATCTTGAAAAAAAATAACAATTAACCTATTAGAAAGGTCTTAAAAGAGAAAATTACTTGCCACCTGTTTCTCCTTATCTCAATGCAGTACACTCACTTAAGGCATTAGTGTACTGTCAATTCACTCTATTTCAACGAATTAAAGTATCTAGCTCTGTAATTATGAAGGTTTTAAGTGTCTATTAATCTATGAATGAAAATAATTAAGTATAATTTCATACATGTCCAAAAATGTAAAATACCACCACCAGGTGTCAGTGGCTTACGCCTGTAATCCTAGCTACCTAGGAGGCTGAGATCTGAGGATAATAGTTCAAATCTAGCCTGGGCAGGAAAAGTCTGTGTGTCTCTTATCTGGAATAAACCTCCAGAAAACTGCTGTGGCTCAAGTGGTAGAGCACTAGCCTATAGCTGAAGAGCTAAGGGACATTACCCAGGCCCAGAATTCAAGCCCCATGACCAAAAGAAAACCCCAACCCCACCCCCACAAAAAAACCAAACAACAACAAAAGAAACCACTACTACTATCAAACTGCACAATACAGTATTTTTCTGTTCACAACTAATTTTAGAATATATGTGCTTTAGGGCTGGGAAGGTGGCTCAGTGGTTGAGCGATTGCCTTGCATGCCTGAGGCCCTGGGTTCGATTCCTCAGCACCACATAAGCAAAAAGAAAAAAGCCAGAAGTGGCGCTGTGGCTCAAGTGGTAGAGCGCTAGCCTTGAGCTGAAGAGCTGAGGGACAGCGCCCAGGCCCGGAGTTCAAGCCCCACGACCGACAAAAAAAAAAAAAAAAAAATAGTGAACTGAAAATAATTATTAATAGTACTATGATTTGTCAAAACACCTTCTGACAGCTAGCTCATAAGCTGTGCTCAAGTATTTCCATTTGTTTTACATTTCTGCTCTATACTAAGAATGTTTTATGTTAAGAAACTGTAATAAAGCATAGAGTAAAATCTGAATAATCACACAGACATGGACCACATTTATTACAAACAGAAGAAGTGTAGATCTATAAGAGTACAGATTTTTTTTCTTAAAAAGGGGAGAGAGCTACAAGCTGAAGTATAGAAATTATCATATCCTGTCATCATTTAGTCTACATTTTAAAATCACATATATACAAAACATCAAAATACAGCAATTTAAACTATTATTAAAGGAATTAAAACAGTATCAAGAGTAGAAAAGTTTATTTCAATTTAGGCCACTCATGTTTCATCCTGAGTTCATTTTCATTTTCCAAGAAGAAAGGTTATTTGGGAAAAAGTGAAATTTATACTCCACAACCTATTATTTACAAGGAAAGAAAAAACAAGTATAGAGAAAAGAATTCACATTAAAATTTAAAAAAAATAAAAAGCAATCAATTCTCTACATACTTTTATTAAAGAAATACAGCTTTCAAAGATGGGATACATTGTTGCTATTAAAACAGGAGCATTACCTTCTTCATTTCTCCTTCAGCTACCAATAAAAATCATAATTCATTTGGAAATTGTTTATGGACTTGACTTAATTCAAAACAAATCACTCCTAACAAGGAAATATTGTAGCTTACATGTCACATTAATTATATGAAAAGCTACAGAAACTACAGGGAACAAGATCCAAGGGAATATAACAAAACTGTACAACATCTTAATTTTGTGGTAACTAAGTGACCCTTTAGAGCACTATAAAAAGTGGTTCTGTAAGAACCAAGAATAACTGAGGGTGAACTATCTCCATAATGTTTAATAACTTACATTTCTTAATCTAGAAAATACTTAAAACTGTAGCTAAGGCAGTTGTACACAATAACTAGAAACGTATTTAAAATGTTCCCATAAAAGCAGGATGCAACAAAGATACTTTCATATCACTGTGATCAAGTTTAGATTCAATCCTTGATAACTCTCTCTTTATGAGTTCTTGCTCTTATGATACTATTAAATCATGTGAAGCAGTGGTTTGGGGATGCAAAAGGGAAAGTATTAATTTCAAAGAATTGAGAAAAATATGGCTTCTTAATATTATACACTAAAATAAGTTAGTCTAATTCTCAAAATTAGATCAATGGATCCTATGTACCTATTCACTAGTTTCCCAGCAATTCCTATACTGCAGGGGAAAAAAATTAATGAGTGCCTGATATTTTAAAATGTGTATTTTTCATAGGTAATTACATTGCTTTCAGTTGTAGAGAAGCTGATAAGATATGTTGTATCATTTCTTTTCTAAAATTATAGTAAATTCATTTTCAAGTGATATTTCAAATTGAAAAGTAATATTAAAAATTATTTTTGTCTTTTTCCACTTGTATTTAAGCAGAGTTGCAAAGCATTTCCCTAGGAAAGCATATTACTTGTTCTTATTGAAAAGATATTTTGTATTAGAATAAACGTGTATTTTAAGAGTTATACACATTAACTTAGCTGAATATAAATGGACAAAACATCACAATTTCCCCATCATAATGTACTGAGTGAGTTACAATAATGTATTAACAGAACTTTATTTACTTGAAAGTGAATACAAGGTATTATATAAACACTGTTAGTATCACTCTTAATGTAAAGACATTCTTAGTATCAATTCAGATATTTTAAAAGTATTGTAAATAGGTTAAATGTCCTCACCAAAAATAATGGTCACTTTTGAGTGACATGAGCAAAGAAAATTTTAGCCATTCACAGGCTGACAAAAAGTAAAACATGAAAATGAAGAGCAAACCAGCAGAGAGAAGAGGAGATAGCTTAGGGACGCATTTGTGAAACCAGTATTCAATCTAACATCTTAAGATTCTACACAAGAAATATAAAAATTTAAACATACACATTACCATTTCTTCTCAGATTATCTGAACACGTATATATAGTGTATATATATATATATTTGTGTGTTTTATACATACATGTTATTTTGTGCGTGCATGATTGTAAAATAAGTGCAAATGTTACCAACTAAACCAAGCAATTGCTAGTAGTTCTATTTTATATGAAACAAGCCTATTAGACAACTTTGGTCTCTTGAAATAATGTTTCTTTTGGAGGAGGGGGCGCTAAGGATTCAATATTTAGAATGAAATTTTCATCTTGTAGTAAGAAAATGGAGGAAGCAAACCCATTGTGTTCATAAAATGCCAATTCAGTTTAATATTTATGCTATAATAAAATGCACTGACAATATCTGAATGTTGAAGAAGAAAACAAAGAAATCAAAAACTCAGAAAGCACTACTTCATTATCTAAAAACAATTCTATTTCAATTATGTTTCAATTAAAAAGCTAATGTGTTTGTAAAGTCAGAATGTAGACCAGGTGCAGGTGATTCAGGTTTCTTATTTTAATGAATAATATGAAGCAGCACTGGCTTCAGTATGCTTCAGGTGGCCTTATTTGATGTGTGTCATGCCCATCTACTCTGGTGATTTAAATATATAAAGGAAAGAAAAGGTTCCAGAGGATAAGTGATGAAACCTTAAGGATATGGTCACAAGCCAAACTACCAGACTCCATATAAAATCTCACTCACATACACTCAACACACACAAACCACAAACACAACCACACATACAAAAATAAAGGACACACAATGTTCCTGCTACTGTCAGTAACTTCCCTCCCCACAAAGTAAAAAAGCTAACTACAGCACGAATTCATGAGTACACTGTAGCCTCTATTTATATATACTGTTAATTGGGTCCATGCTGAAGACACATCACTGGTGACATTGTGTTACAAAGTCTGTTTAGTACTGTTAATGGCTAAAGCCCTATGAAGAGGTCCAAAACAGACTCACACATGTCAAGTTTCCACTATAGTGGACAATGTTGCATTGAGGCTGCAGTGTACTTAATTATGTTAAGAATTTATATTGCAAAATATTAAAAATACTGTATTAAGAAAAAGAAGTAAAAGGAAAGTTACATTTTTAGTTTAATGTGGGTATCAATTACTTCCATCTTGCCCAATATCCCATAATTTAAATAGCCAGAGAATGATTAGATGGTGCCAATTATAACACAAACACTTTATTATTGACTGCTAATTCCAATCTTTAAAAATAATGTTTTTCTTCTAATCCTAAGAATGGGGCCCTTAACTTTTTAAAATAAACATGCCTGACTTCAAATTTCAAGACAGATAAAAGAAAATAAAAACAAAGGTTTTACGGTATAAATTATAATTGAAAATTTGGAGTCACATTAGCTTATACCTGAATAATGTAAACTTTTATGTTAGAGAAAAAAAACATTTCTCTAAATTATTAAAGTACTTACACTGATAAAACACACATTTTCATCGTTAAAATTTGAATTATTCTCTTAAATGTTCCATTTCACCAAACATTCAAAATACTTTATAATACTAAGTTAACATTTCTATATTTTCATATAATCCCATCAATATTAGTTCATAAATAAGAAAATGAGTTCTAAATAAATGACACAGGAGGCAATAAATTGACACATGACAAGTAAATAAAAGGCTAAAGCACTCCAATACCATTAAAACTGTTTTAATGTTGTTGCAACTCCAAAATGCAACAATCATCAGCTTGTAAAAGACCCAAATTTTAAAAATTCACTTTAATTACTCCTTCATACCTATTTTACAATAAAGGCAAGAAACATTTAAATCCTCCTTGTCCTGATTGTACTATGCTACTAACTTGTTTTCTATCACTATAATGTATGTTGCAATTCCCATCAGATGCTATATAAGAAAAAATAAAATAAAATAAAATATTAACCTCTGCTTCAATGTACAGTTTCCAGAATCTGCCAGAACTGGGGAACTGGGCAACAAGGCGTTCATAAGTCTTCCGTGCTTTGTCTATAGGTTGATTCTAAAATTGAAAACCAATAAACAGCATTTACAATGTTAGGACTATGAAAGTATTATTTACTGCAGAATCAAGTAGTGTGATTGGACCCATAGAGAAGGAAATGTAATCCTATATCACTAAACCTGTGCCTCTCGAATGAGAATGCTCCAAGCATCAAGGTCATATGGATTCTCTTCTAATTTCTTTTCGGCTTTCTTCACCTTCTCTGGTACATACTCAGCTGCCTGAGAAAGGAAGAAAAATAACAAACTGAAGTTACCATTTTAAAAATCGAGTACCTTACTTAGTTCAAGAGCAAGATACTGGTCATTAGATCCAATGTCACAATCCAAAGCATTAAAATGTGTATTTGCTAGAATCTATGAACTGCACACTTTATCAGTAGCTTCTTGCAAAAATAAGATCAAATAACCAAATATTTTTCTTCAATACAAAGATTTTTAAATACTAGTTTTATATTAACACACAGCATCAGTTTCTAACTGTTTGGTCTCAAGTTACCTTACCTTCTTAAAATGTTCAGTAACGAAGAATCTTTGAGTTACATTATGTACAAATATGCTTTATACCTGACTTTTTTAAAGGCAGGTAGACTTTCTCATCTGCCTCTGTACTCAATCTGCTGCTCTATTATGTCATATACATGTTGAAAAAGTGTATTACACACTCAAGAAAGAATGAAAGACACAAATGATGTCTTAGATTTCCTTCCCTTTGATTGTTTGAAGACGGGGTCTTGCAGCTGTTACCCATGTTTGTTTTGGGCACATTCTTCCTGTCTCAACCTCCCCAAGTGAATGAGACTTGAGTAGTGGGTCACAAATTTCTTTCTTTCCTTTTTTTTTTGGTTGGTCATGGGGCAATGAGGCTTGAACTCTGGACCTGGGCGCTGTCCTTCAGCTCTTCAGCTCAAGGCTAGCACTCTACCACTTGAGCCACAGTGCCACTTCCAGTTTTCTGGTAGTTAATTGGAGATAAAGAGCTCACAGACTTTCTTTTCTTGCCCAGGCTGGCTCTGAACCACGATCCTCAGATATCAGCCTCCTGAGTAGCTAGGATTACAAGTGTGAGTCACCAGTGCCTAACCAGATTTTCTTTTCTTTCTTTGTCGGTCATAGGGCTTGAACTCTGGACCTGGGCATTGTCCCTCACCTCTTCAGCTCAAAGCAAGTGCTCTACCACTCGAGACACAGTGCCACTTCCATTTTCTAGTGGTTTATTGGAGATAAGAATGTGTCACAGACTTTCCTGCCTGGTCTGGCTTTGAACATGATCCTCAGATCTCAGCTTCCTGAGCAGCTAGAATTACAAGCATGTGCCACCAGCACCTGGCTTGGCCAGATTTCTTTTCTTTTTTTTTTTTTGGGGGGGGGTCCGTTTGTGGGGCCTGAACTCTGGGCCTGGGTGCTGTCCCTCAGCTCTTCAGCTCAAGGCTAGCACTCTACCACTTGAGCCACAGCACCACTTCCAGCTTTTTTCTTTTTGCTTATGTAGTGCTGAGGAATCGAACCTAGGGTCTCATGCATGTAAGGCAAGCGCTCTACCACTGAGCCGCCTTCCCAGACCTCTGGCCAGATTTCTTAATGAATAGTTAGAACTCAGGGCTGGGAAGGCGGCTCAGTGGTAGAGCACTAGCCTTGCATGCCTGAGGCCCTGAGTTCGATTCCTCAGCACCACATAAGAAAAAAGCTGGAAGTGGCACTGTGGCTCAAGTGGTAGAATGCTAGCTTTGAGCTGAAGAGCTGAGGGACAGCGCCCAGGCCCAGAGTTCAGGCCCCACAAATGGACCCCCCCAAAAAAAGAAAGAAAATAGTTAGAACTCGCAGATGCTCTAAATCTTAGGTCCTAGAGTATTTGAACCAAGTCTGAAAATTACCACTGTTGAAGAATATAGAAACTTCATTTTGTAGTAAAAAAAAAAACAATCAAGACATGATTCAAAAATTGTATAATGCTGAGTAATATAAAATATGAAGTCTGTAATAATTAAAGAGATTTAAAACATACTAAGTCAGGTATGATGGAGGGAGGAGGTTCCTGAATTCCAGACAACAGCAAAACACTAAAAAATATGCTTATTGTAGTCATATTTAGGTAACTGGGTAATGGAAATAAAGTGCTATTCAGTCCCTGTCTATCTTCAAACTCTTATGGTGCTGGAGGTCAAATCCAGAGCTTTGTGTACCTAGAAAACTGCTCTGTCACTGAGTTTTATGATAGTTTTTCTTTCTTTCAACTATAAGGAGTTTTTGTTTCTTTGTGGCAGTACTGGGACTTGAACTCAGAACCTGAGTGCTTCCCTTTAACTTTTCTGCTCAGGTTAGAGCTATATCACTTAATCCATAGTTTCTGGCATTTCAGTGGTTACCTGGAGATAAGAATCTCAGAGGCTTTCCTGCCTAAGCTGGCTTTGAATGGAAATTCTGATATCTTAGCCTTTTGCCTAGCCAGGATTACAGGTGTGTATTACTAGCACCTGGTGATCATTTTATTTTTAGTTCAGAAATTTTTCTTGGAACTGTGAGTCCTTAGTGGAAAAGTGTTTGGCAGGTGTGTTTAAGATCCTGAGTTCCAAAGCTGGGTGCTGGTGGCTCATGCCTGTAATCCTAGCTACTCAGGAGGCTGAGATCTGAGGATCAAGGTTCAAAGCCAGCCAGGTAGGAACATCTGTGAGACTCATTTCCAATTAACCACCAGAAAACCAGAAGTGGCACTGTGGCTCAAGTGGTAAAGTCCCCGCCTTGAGCTGAAGAGCTGAGGGACAGCGCCCAAGCCAGAGTTCAAGCCCCATGACTGACAAAAAACTCAAAGAATTCACAAACTGGGCTGGGAAGGTGGCTCAGTGGTAGATTGCTTGCCTTGCATGCATGAGGCCCTGAGTTCGATTCCTCAGCACCCACATAAGCAAAAAAGAAAAAAGGATGAAGTGGCGCTGTGGCTCAAGTGGTAGAGCGCTAGCCTTGATGTGAAGAGCTGAGGGACAGGCCCCATGACCAGACATCCCCCCCCAAAAAAAGAATTCAAACTTTATAAGCCATGATAAGGACAATTTGCCCTGTGAAGGTTAAAATGTGTTTGTGACTTTAACTAAGTATCACTATTCCACAATACTGTGAAATATGTGAAATTTCTGTAATCACCTAATCTCAATTTAAAAAAAAAAGTGAGAGAAGGGATGGGTGACAATGTTGTCAGATACCTTGTACTCATATACTGTTTTGTAGAATGGGTGAACTTCTTTGTACAACTACTTAAAGATATAATAATAATAATAAAGTTCAAAAAAAGGATCCTGAGTTCCAGGCTTGGAATGTGGCTTAGTGGTAGAGTGCTTGCCTAGCATGCATGAAGCCCTGGGTTCCATTCCTCAGGACCACTTAAACAGAAAAAGCTGGAAGTGGTGCTGTGGCTCAAGTGGTAGAGTGCTAGCCTTGAGCAAAAGAAGTTCAGAACAATGCCTAGGCCCCGAGTTCAAGCCCCAGGACTGGCAAAAAAGAAAAAGAAAAAAAGATCCTGAGTTCCATCCCAGCACATGTAAAAAAAAATTCTTTTTTTTTGGGGGGGGGGAGGGGTAACAGTCGTGGGGCCTGAACTCTGGGCCTGGGCGCTGTCCCTCAGCTCTTCAGCTCAAGACTAGTGCTCTACCACTTAAGCCACAGCACCACTTCCGGCTTTTTTCTTTTTGCTTAGGTGGTGCTGAGGAATCGAACCCAGGATCTCATGCATGCAAGGCAAGCACTCTACCATTGAGCCACCTTCCCAGCCTGTAAAAAAAATTCTTTAAGCATAAACAAATATTAATCACAAAACTGTTTGGAAATGGAATTATGACTCAAGTGATGGAACTAACCATGAACAAAAAGGATGACTGATAGCTTCAGTTCAGTTTTGGCAAATAAATAAGTTCGGAAAACTGTGTACCGGGAAAAAAGTGAATGACCAAGCCAGTCAAGTAGATATTAATTCAGAGTTTTGTCTTTTTTCCCCAGGACTTTTGAAACTTATATGGCAATAAACAACATCAATATTCAAGGATATAAAAGGTGTAATGTCCCTATCATCTATCCTTTCCTTTTATTTAGTTATTTATTTTGGTAGCATGGTCATTCTTGCTATGTAGCCCAGGCTAGTGTGGAACTTCTATCTCTCAGCCTACTAAGTACTGACATTCCAGATATATACTACCACTTTCAGCAACTTCATCCCATTTTAAAGTAAAATTATTATAGCATGGAACAATTCTGTCAAAATTCCAGTTCAGGTGGAACCCAGAAGCTAACATCTGTAATCTTAGCTACTCAGGAAGCTAAGATCTGAGAATCCAGAGTCAAAGCCAGCAAGGCAGAAAAATCCATCAATTTTATCTCTAATAAACATCCCCAAAAAAGGCAGAAGTGGAGGTGTGGTTCAAGTGATAAGAGTGCTAGCCTTGAGCAAAAAAAGCCAAGCAAGATTTGAAGGCCCTGAGTTCAAGACTCAATACTGAGAAGAAAAAAAAACCCAACTACTACTGTAATCGAAATCAAAATTATGCTTTCCTGGGCTGGGAATGTGGCTTAGTGGTTGAGTGCTTCTCTAGCATGCATGAAGCCCTGGCTGGGTTCAAGTCCTCAGTACCACATAAACAGAAAATGCTGGAAGTGGTGCTGTGTCTCAAGTGGTAGAGCACTAGCCTCAAGTATATAGAGGCTCAGGGACAGAGCAGAGCTCAGGCCCCAAGTTCAAGCGCCAGGACCAGCAAAAAATAAAAATAAATTATGCTTTACTAATATTCAGGTAGTTTATTAATAGCTTAAGAAATTAAAGCAAAATGCATCCTAAAACAGTTAGTGGAAATGTAAATTATTCAAAGCACTATGGAAATCACTATAGAAGATTCCTTAGAAAATTAAACATAGGGGCTGGGTGCTGGTGGCTCACGCCTGTAATCCTAGCTACTCAGGAGGCTGAGATCTGAGGATCGAGGTTCAAAGCCAGCCCGGGCAGGAGAGACCGTGAGACTCCTATCTCCAATAAACCACCAGAAAACCGGAAGTGGCGCTGTAGCTCAAGTGGTAGAGTACTCGCCTTGAGCTGAAGAGCTGAGGGACAGCGCCAAGGCCCAGAGTTCAAGCCCTACAACCGACCAAAAAAAAAAAAAGAAAATTAAACATAGGGGCTGGGAAGGTGGCTCAGTGATAGAGTGCTTGTCTTGCTTGCATGCACGAGTCCCTGGGTTCGATTCCTCAGCACCACATAAACAAAAAGAAAAAAGCCGGAAGTGGTGCCGTGGCTCAAATGGTAGAGTGCTAGCCTTGAGCTGAAGAGCTGAGGCACAGCACCCAGGCCCAGACTTCAGGCTCCACGACTGAACCCCCCCCCAAAAAGAAAATTAAACATAGTTACCCTATGGGGGGAATAAAAAGACACTAGAGCAGTAAAAAAAATTTTAACTATTACAGGCCCCATTCACTCACATACCCACACCTAGTTTGGTAATGGTGACAAACCACTCATCAGACCAACATGGCTCAAAAAGATCAACATGTAAAAAAAAAAAAAAGCCAATGCTGGTGGCTCATGCTAGCTACTCATAAGGCTGAGATCTGAGGACTGATTATTTAAAGTCAGATGAGCAGGAAGACAAGTCCTTCCTTGCCTGTGAGGCTTTAACATTAATCACTAAAAAGCCAGAAATGGAGCTGTGGTTCAAGTGGCAGAGTGCTTGCTCGGAGCAAAAAAGCTCAGGGACAACGCCAAGGCCCTCAGTTCAAGCCTTGAGACCTACATAAAAACCAACAAATAAATAGTAAAGGTGCCCATCCAAGTAAGAATGATGGGATTTTTAAAGTCCTATGTTTAAAACATAAAGGTCCACTTATTAAAATAACGTCAAATCTCTGTTCTATCTCATCCACCAAAATAAACTTTACACAGATCAATGACAAAAATTACAACTTGCCAGGCACTGGTGGCTCATGCTTGTAATCTTAGCTACTCAGAAGGCTAAAATCTGAAGATTATAGTTTGAAGCCAGCCCAGGCAGAGAAGTCTGAAAGACCTTTTCTCCAATTAAACACCATTAAAACCTGCCACTTGACTTGCATGCATGGGTTCAATTCCTCAGCACCACAAAAGCAGAAAAGGCTAGAAGTGGTGCTATGGCTCAAGTGATAGAGCACTGGCCTTGAGCTGAAGAGCTGAGGGGACAGTGCCCAAGGCCCCAAAGTTCAGGCCCCATGACCTACATAAAAAACCCAAACCAAACCAAAACAAAAAACTGCCAGAAGTAGAGAGCCTTGAGCAAAAAAGCTCAGGGAGAACTTGGCATTGGTGGCTCAGGCCTGTAATCCTAGCTACTCAGCTCAGAAAGCTGGTATCTGAGGATCACAGTTCAAAGCCAATCCAGGCAAGAAAGTCTGTGAGACTCCTATCTCCAATAAAAACCACTCAAAAAAGGCCAGAAGTGGTACTATAGCTCAAGTGGTAAAGGACTAGCTTTGAGCCAAAGCAGCTCAAGGACAACACCCAGCCCTGAGATCAAGCCCTAGGACTGGCACATGTGTGCACAGGCACAAATATTTGCATGCACATGGGCATACACACAGAGTTCAGGGACAAAACACAGGCTGAGTTAAAGCACCAGGAACAACATGCATTCACACACACGCACGCACACACAGAATCTAACCTAAAAAAGCAAAACTAAAGCAAAAGGGCTGGGTCATGACTCACGAGGCAGGGTACTTTCTAAAGCAAGTTTAAGGCCCTGAGGTCAATCTCCAATATGGGGATAGGAAGGGCAAATAAACTTAAAAACATGTCTGGCACATGACAAAAATACCAAATTTACTAGTACATAAAATCCAATCAATAAAAAGAAACAATGACTCAAAAAGAAAATGGACAAAAGGAGCCAAAAGTAGCATGGAGGTGGCCCTAGTTTTATCTCCAGCAAAGGGAGAAAAAAAGACAAAGTATAGAAAATACAAGCAGCAGCCTTCAGAAGGGGCTGGGCTAACAAGGAGGAGTAACGATGAATATGGTCAAAGTAGACTGTCTGCCTGTATGGAAACACAATAATGAAACTATTTTTTATTTATAATGGGTGAAATTAACTGGAATACATTGCATTACTGCTTGGAAACTGCCTTACATAACTATTGTATGCTTAAAAAAAAGTTGTGAGGTGCTGGTAGCTCATGTGTATAATCCTAGCTACTCAGGAGGATGGGATCAGAGAATCACAGCTCACAGTCAGTTTGGGCAGGAAAGTTTGTGAGACTCTTCTCTCCAATTAACCACCAAAAAAGCTGGCAGTGGAGCTGTGATTCAAGTGGAAGAGCACCAGCCTTGAGGGGAAAAAAAAACAACTCAGGACAGCATTCAAAGCTCTGAGTTCAAGCCCCAGGACCGACACACCACACACACAAACAAAAAAATCAACAACCCTAAAAAAGAACCAGTAACACTCAAACACACACACACACACACACACACACACACACACACACACAAAACATAAGACACATCAAATATCTTGCAACTGACTTCATTGGCAGTAGTGTGCCGAACAGATATGCACATTATTGGGCTTGGAGAACAAGTAGCAATATGGACCAAAATTTATATAAGTGTCTGATTCTGAATTCCACTTCTAGCAACTTACCCTACTGCTGTATGTATGCCTGAAGATGCTCAAAAGACATTGCAAGGAAGCAGGCTCAGGGTGGCTCAAGCCTGTAGCCAAAGAGACTGATATCTAAGGATCAAAATTTGAAGCAGTCACTGAGACTCATCTCCAAATAACCATCAATGTGTGGCTTAAGTAACCAAGTGCCTTGCCTTGGACAAAAGACAAGGGAGAGCTCCAGGTCCTGAATTCACTCCAGTAGAGCACACTCAACACACACAAAAGTGAGCAAAACAAAACAAAAACAATCAGTGACTATATTGTAACTACGAAAGACAGGAAATAACTTAGGAGACTAGTTAGGAGCAAGGACTGTGGCTCCTGCAATCCTAGTTACTCCAGAGGTTGAGATCTGAATAATTATGGTTTAAGAACAGCCCAGGAAAAAGGTCATAGGACCTTTATCTCAACCAATTAAAAAAAAAAAAGCTGGGTGATGTATTGCATGCCAGTTGTTTTTCTACTGAAGAAGCATTATAATAGGAGGACCATATGCAGGCAAAAAGCAAGACTGTATTCAAAAAATAAGTAGCTGGGTGCCAGTGGCTCATGCCTATAATCCGAGCTACTCAGAAGGCTGAGATCTGAGGATCATAGTTCAAAGGTAGGAAAGTCCATGAGACTCTTACCTCCAATTAACCACCAGAAAACTCTAGAAGTGATGCTATGGATCAAGTGGTACAGTGTTAGCCTTGAGCTGAAGAGCTGAGGGACAGCTCCCAGGCTCAAAGCTCAAGTCCCAAGACTGACAAGCAAGCAAGCAAGCAAGCAATAAGGGCTAGAGGTATATGTAGCTCAAGTGGTAGAAGGCATGCAGGGCAATCACAACGTCCTAAGTTCAAGCTTCAATAATGTAAGAAAAAAAAGGACCAGTCAGTGGTACAGTGTTGGTCCAATATGCACTAGGCCCTGAGTTCAATCCTCAGGGCCACTAAATAAACTCATTAAATTGTGACATTTGAAGTCATTAAAAATTACAAGGGAATGGGCTGGGAAGGTGGCTTAGTGGTAGAGTGCTTGCCTTGCATGCATTAGGCCCTGGGTTCAATTCCTCAGCACCACCTAAGCAGAAAAAGCCAGAAGTGGCACTGTGGCTCAAGTGATAGAGCACTGGCCTTGAGCTGAAGAGCTGAGGGACAGTGTCCAGGGCCCTGGCCCAGGACCAGCGTTCAGGCCCCATGACCCATGACAGACAAATTACAAGGGAAGACAGGTCATAATACTGGGCTAAAAACAAGTAAATGGAACAATGTACTTACTTTTACATAGTATGCTCTGAAGCTCTAAGTTTTTACTATTCTCTGAGAAACATTTGCACACTGGTTTCTATTTGCCAGGTATGTTGGAATTTGAGGGATAAAAGGTTTCTTACAATTAGATTAGTAAGTAAAAGTATTTTTTCTCCTCATCCAATTTTGTGGAAATCTCAAAATCCTATATACAGGCACCTGAAGGATCATCAGGAGTTTCACTTACATATCTGTTTTTCACTGGCCAAGGATTTAAGCATTCAGAAAATGATCTAAAGAGGTTAATTATCAAACAACTGTATTAACAATGGAAGCTGGCTGGGTGCTGGTGGCTCACACCTGCAATCCTAGCTACTCAGGAGGCCGAGATCTGGAGATCACAGCTCAAAGCCAGGCCAGGCAGGAATGTCCATTGAGACTCTTATCTCCAAATAGCCACCAGAAAACCGGAGGTGGGGCTGTGGCTCAAGTGGTAAAATGCTAGCCTTGAGCTGAAGAGCTCAGGGCCAGGGCCAGAAACAGAGTTCAAGCCCCACAACTGACCTAAAAAAAAAAAAAAGGAAACTACTCAAAATGGCCAGGAGTGTATCCTGCTGCTACTTATGCCTATATTTAATTCCCATAATAAAAAGCCTTTCATTGTAATAATTATGAGCCAGTAAGTGGCCAATGTTGAGAGCAGTATTTTTTTTTTCCTGTCGGTTGTGGGGCTTGAACAACTCTGGGTCTGGGCACTGTCCCTCAGCTAAATCTTTAGCTCAAGGCTAGCACTATACCAGTTGAGTCACAGTGCCACTTTCTGGTGGTTAATTAGAGATAAGCGTCTCAAGGACTTTCCTGCTTAGGCTGTCTTTGAACCATGATCCTCAGATCTCAGCCTCCCAAGTAGCTAGGATTACAGGCATGAGCTACTGGTGCCCGGCTTAAAGAGAAGCATTTTTATGTTCCAGCCTGATTGGTTATCATTATATTGCTATAGGGTAAAGGAAAACGAAATCGTTTCCTAGTCTCTGCAAGGAAATAAGGTTTATGTATGGAATATGGTTGTATTATTTCCTGACTTGTGCCTGTAATCCTAGCTATTCAGGAGCCTGGGATCTGAGGACTGTGGTTCCAAGCCAGCCCATGCAGAAAAGTCCAGGAACATATCTACAATATTAACCAGGAAAAAGCAAAGGAAACAGAGGTGTGGTTCAAATGGTTGAATTTCAGCCTTGAGCAAAAAAAACAAAACAAAACAAAAAAACAAGCAAGAACTTGAGGCTCAGAGTTCAAACCCCATTACTAGTATACACGTGCATGCATGCTCAAGCGTGCGTGAGCACACAGGCGCATGCGCGCACACATACACAATCTTTTGTAATTCTGGGGGTGTAACCCAGAACATTCTTCATGCAAGGCATTCTACTACTGAACTACAAATACCTCCAGACTACTGTTTTTATTTTGGTGATCTTTTTAGTGTTTAGCAAAATAATAAACCTTATCTGCTTCTTTCTGTTTCTTGCAATAGTGTTTTGGATGCAATGGGCCATAGACTGACTCCAATTTGAGAAATTTTATCATACACAGTATAATTACATTTCAGTCAATGATTGTACTATGATGATCCTAATAAGACTAATGGAGATGCAAAATTCTACTATATTATAGCTCGATATTATCTTGGCCATCACAACAACTCAAGGCATTGTTCATGTGTTTGAGGTGATACTGGGTGGGGTGGGGAGGGAGAGTGGGTCCTCAGGCCTACACTCTGGGCCTGGGAGCTGTCCCTCAGCTCTTCAGCTCAAGGCTAGCACTCTACTACTTAAGCCACAATGCCACTTCCTGCTTTTTCTGCTTATGTGGTGCTGAGGAATCAAATCCAGGGCCTTGTGCATGCAAGGCAAGCACTCTACCACTGAGCCACCTTCCCAGCCCGTTATATTGCTTTTTATATAAAAGCAATGTATAGCCAGTGGAGGGAAGAATAGTGAGAAAATGCAGTCATTATATTCAATGTACATTGTGTAAAAATTGAAGTACATAACTTGAGGGTAAGGATGAAAGGGGGAAATTGGGGGAGAAGGATGGAAGAGGTGACAATGATCAAGATGCACCGTACTAACCTACCTTATGAAATCAAAACCTCTAGACAAGTACTTAAATTTTATTTATTTTTTAACCAGTTGTGGGGCTTGAACTTGGCCAGGGTTCTATCCCTGGGCTTCTTTAATTCAAGGCTAGCATTCTATCTCTTAAGCCACAGTGCTACTTCTGGCCTGTTGATTATGTGGTATTGAAGAATGGAACCCAGGGATTCATGCATGCTAGGTAAGCACTCTACATTAAGCCACATTCCCAGCTCCCAACTATTTAAAAATTGGAAAAAAAAAATAAGCCAGGTATGGTGGCAAATACCTACAATCCTAATTAACAGGATAATTGAGGCAAGAGACTCTTAAAATTGAAGGTCAGGTTAGATTACATAGTGAGATGTTATCTCAAAAATGAAAGTTATTTAACAGTTGTTACATTAGGACTAGATGCCAGATTAGTTCTGTTTCTTTACCAATGCAACTGAACTGTTTTCATGAACAGAACTCAATAAGACACTGGGCACTGGGCTCAAGTCCATAATCCTCTTACTCAAGAGTCTGAGACTTGAGGAGTACAGCACAGTTTGAAGACAGCCCAGGCAGTTAAGTCTGTGAGACTCATACCTCCAATTAACCACCAAAAAGCTGAAAGTGGAACTGTGGCTCACTCAAGTGGTACAAAAAGGCTAAGAAAAATGTCAGATTAAGACCCAGTATTGGCACAGAGCAAAAATAAACAAAACTTCACAACCAACTGTGAGCTCAATTCTCTTTTTAGATCACTCTCACACAATTACCAACAATCCAACTAAACAAAATGATTCAAATTCACAAGTAGGTCCTGTTTAATAAGAAATACAGACTTTGAAATATGACAGAGAAACAAACCATTCTGACAGCTGTCTGTGATGTAATTCTTGTATTCAACCTAGTCCTGAAACAATCTAATGTTGAAATGTAATCTTTCCTCACAGTTTTTTTTCCTGTCATACCTCTAGAAAAACCAATACTAAATTCAGATCAATTGCTCTTGGAACAATCACTATCAAGTACAGTATTCCATAAAGTCCAGTTTTCCTAAGAAATATTAATAAAGATCAAATTAATTAGCCTGCTCAAAACTATTCCTGTGGGCTGGGAAGGTGGCTCAGTGGTAGAGTGCTTGCCTTGCATGCATGAGGCCCTGGGTTCGATTCCTCAGCACCACCTAAGCAGAAAAAGAAGTGGTGCTTTGGTTCAAGTGGTACAGTGCTAGCCTTGAACTGAAGAGCTGAGGGACAGCTCCCAGACCCAGAGTTCAGGCCCCACAACTGACAAAAATAAAAAGTGAAAAATTTTAAAAAGGAGAGGACCAGGGTGCTGGAGGCACACACCTGTAATCCTAGCTACTCAGGAGGCTGAGATCTGAGATTGCAGTTCAAAGCCAGCCTGGGCAGCAAAGTATGTGAGACTCTTATCTCCAATTAATCACAGAAAAACTCCCAGTGGTAGAGTATTAGCACTGAGCAAATGAATTCAGACACTGCCCATACCCTGAGTTCAAGCCCCAGGAATGGCAAAACAAAAAAATAAAAAATAGGAGGGGGAGAAAAAGTAGGAAAAGCTATTTACAGGAAGATTTTTTTAATTAAAAACATTAACTGTGTTCAAAAAATATACTACCTAACTTATCTACCTGGCTCTTCCTGTAGATTTTCCATCTTTCTACCATCTTAATTTTAAAATTGTTGGGCAATGCTGTTACCTTTTAACTGTTTTTAAGTACTAATGCTTACCCAACAAAATAAACAAGGTTTCAAGTTTCAACACCGGACATTTTAAACTTTCTTTCCTCATTACACATATCAGGCACCCTGGGCTGACACCAGTCATCCTAGCTACTCAGGAGGCTGAGATTTGAGGACTGCAGGAAAATCTGTGAGAATCAGACTGGCCAGTTAGTTACCAAAAAGCTGGAAGAGGAACAGTGGCTCAAGAGTTAGAGCACTAGCATTTAGCAAGAGACAGCACACAGGCCCTAAATTTAAGCCCAGGATTGGCATACACACAAAAAAAGTTTATCACAGACTACCTCCGTATCTATCATCTGTGTCTTCCCAAACCTACCTTACACTAACAAACAAACAAAAAACCGGATAAAACATTGATAGGTGACCCAGAATTACTTTCTTTGTGGTGATAAATGCCTACAATCCAAGCAAACCAGGGTTACATGGTGAGTTTTAGACTTCCTGGTAAAATGCTTGTCTCAAAACAACAAAACATGCTCGGCACCAGTTGCTTACACCTATAATCCTAGCTACTCAGGAGGCTGAGATCTGAAGGTCACGGTTCAAAGCCAGTCCCAGCAGGAAAGTCCCTGAGACTCTTATCTCCAATAAACCACTCAGAAAACTGGAAGTGGCCTTGTGGCTCAAGCCCAGAGTTCAAGCCCAATGACAGACCAAAAAACCCCCAAAACTAAAAAACCAAAAAACCCAACAAAAAAAAGCTGGGTGCTGGTAGCTCATACCTGTAATCCTCTATACTCAGGAGCTGTGATCTGAATATCATGATTCAAAGACAGCTAGGCAGGAAAGTCTGTGAGACTCTTATTGCCAATAAACTAAAAAAGCTAGAAGCAGATCTATGGCTCAAGTGGCAAAGTTCTAGTCTTGAGCATAAGCAGCTCAGGAACATTGCCCAGGTCCTGAGTTCAAGCCCCAAGTACATGCACACAAGTGCACACACACAAGCAAAACAAAACAAAAACAAGCAAACAAAGGTGAACACATTTTTGTGAGGGCTGGGCCTGGAGTGCAGCTCCATGGTAGCTGTAATCATAAAACATGTTCAAAGATCTAAGTCCTATCTCCAGAACTGAAGGGGAAGGAAGGAAGAGGAAATATCTTCAAAAGTGTAGCAACAGAACTTTAGCAGTTTAAAATACTTTGAATTCAAACGAATTAAAAAAAAAAAGCCCCTTCAAGTCATTAGGTACAAAACCCAATGAAGGGAATGGGGATGGAACTCAGTGGGTTCCATCCTCAGCACATCACAAAAGACCTGCCTTTGGTGGCTGAAGCCTGTAAACTGCACTGCTTAGGAGGCTGAGATTCAGAGGATTATAGTTTGAAGCCAACCCAGGTAAGGTAGAGTCCAATTACCCAGCAAAAAGCCAAGCTAGGAGCATGGTTCAAGTGGTAAAATACTAGCTGTGAGCAAACAAGCTGGCTAAGGTCAAGACCCAGTACCATCAAAAAGAAAAAAAGAGAAAGAAAAAAGAAAGGAACATTAACTTACAGCTAGTGAATAGTACATATGGTTAAATAAAGCTTTAAAAGAAAGCACCAGGGCTGGGAAGGTGGCTCAGTGGTAGAGCGCTTGCCTTGCATGCCTGAGGCCCTAGGTTCGATTCCTCAGCACCACATAAGCAAAAAAGAAAAAAGCTGGAAGTGGTGCTGTGGCTCAACTGATAGAGCGCTAGCCTTGAGCTGAAGAGCTGAGGGACAGCGCCCAGGCCTAGAGTTCAGGCTCCACGACTGGACCCCCCTCCCCCCAAAAAAAGAAAGCACCAAACTTTCAACCAAGCAGGAAAAAATATACAAAATTTTAAAAGAACAGCTATAATTTGACACTGAAATCAGAAGTATGTTTGGGAAAAATAGGAGAGCTATCTATGTGCACCTAATTTTATCATAATTATACTGGCAAAACAAGTAAACAAATGAGCTTCAGAAGATTATCCTTGAACATTTCCTTGCTACAGTATAAACTTCAGCCCTGACTACAATTACTTCCTCTTTTAGAGGACAAAAAATATTGACAAATCCTAATGGAAAAAAAACACACATATACCTTTTAATAACAAATTTAAGATATTATCAGGCTTATTTTATAAATGAGCTCTGAAGCTACTACTAAAAAGCTCAAAGATATCTAAACCATGTATATATTGGCAGCATTCTTTGTCCACCAATTCATCCATTCTTTGTCCTCCTTCCAAAGCAAATCCATGATTAACAATGCTTTTTTTTTTTTTTTTGCCGGTTGTGAGGCCTGAACTCTGGGCCTGGGTGTTGTCCCTCAGTTCTTCAGCTCAAGGCTAGCGCTCTACCACTTGAGCCACAGCACCACTTGCGGCTTTTTCTGCATATGTGGTGCTGAGGAATCGAACCCAGGGCCTCATGCATACAAGGCAAGCACTCTACCACTGAGCCACTTTCCCAGCCCATCAATGATTTTTTTGAAAGGAAAAAAAAGAAGATTTAGAGACAGGTACCTGGAGGTCATGCCTTTAATTCTAGCAACTCTGGAGGCCGATTAGGTGGGTTGAACTCAGCGGTGGCAAACAAATCCTCAGACAAATCCCCAATGAATCAGCAAAAGGCTGGAAGTCCAGGTGTGGCAAAAATAGTAGACCATCAGACAAGAAGGAAAAAGCCAAGGGAAGCCTCAAGACCTGGTATCAAGCAGGAAATCTGGCTCTCACCTGTAATCCTACCTATTTGGGAAGCTGAGAGAGTCAGAATGGTTATTAGAATACAGCTTGGGGCCAGGGGCCGGTGGCTCATGCCTATAATCCTAGCTACTCAGGAGGCTGAGATCTGAGGATCATGGTTCAAAGCCAGTCCAGGCAAGAAAGTCCGTGAGACTCTTATCTCCAATAAACCACTAGAAAACCAGAAGTGGAGCTGTGGCTCAAGCAGTAGAGTGCTCGCTTTGAGCTGAAGAGCGCAGTGACAGTGCACAGGCCCAGAGTTCAAGCCAACAGACAAAAAAAAAATAAAAAATAGAATACAGCTTAGGAAGAAAAGTTTGCAAGATCTTATCTTGAAAATAACAAGCAAAAACAGACTGCCGCATGGCTATGGTGGTAGGGGATTAGTCCAGCAAACTGGAGGCCCTAAATTCAAAGAAAAAGAGTCTTATTCTTTGTCCTAACTCACTATGTAGTACAGGTTGGGCTCTAATTCATGATCCCCACTCCAGTACTGGTAGCCCAGTGCCACTATGCCCAGACCTTATTTAGTTTTTTTTCTCATTTGTAATTTCAGGCCATTTTAGGTACTCCTTTCCTTCTGATTTTCACTATTCACTGTCCTATACATAAAGGAATAGTGTAAGGCCCTGACTTCAAACCCCAGTACCCCCTTTCAAAGAACAGTTGATTCATATATTAAATCATATCTCTCACACACAAAAATCCTATCACTTTTTAAGGTGTCATTACTACTTCAGTTAAATAATGCAGTACATGACATTTCTTCAATATAACTTAAGAGTAGTTACAAAACAATCAAATCATGTGAAGATAGGAAGAAAAGACTGGCTATAAACTGAAGCTCTACAGTATGTAGTATACAATCCCTTTTTTGCAGATCTGAATGGGAAGCTGGACTAAGTAGCTCAGCCATGTAAATCCTTGCTATTCAAAGCAGAGTAGATGGATCCCAAGTTCAAGGTTAGCCCAGGCAGAAAAGTTCAAGAGACCCTAACTCAAAAATAACTAGCAAAAAAAATATAAATAACTAGCAAAAGGAAGGGCTCAAGTGGCAGAGTGCCAGACTACCAACTGAGAAGCCCTGAGTTCAAATACTAGTATTAAAGGAGGAAGGGAAAAAGGAAAAAGTTTATGTGAAGACTTCCTGATAAGATGTCAACAAAGACTGGGAAGGTGGCTCAGTGATAGAGTGCTTGCCTTGCATGTATGGGGCCCTCAGTTCGATTCCTCAGCACCATATCAGCAGAAAAAGCCCGAAGTGGTGCTGTGGCTCAAGCAGTAGAGTGATAGCTTTGAGCTGAAGAGCTCAGGGACAGCACCCAGCCCAGCATATATGCTCCATGACCAAAAAAATAAAAAGTCAACAAACATGTCTTAAGGCTGGATACTGGTAGGTCACACTTGTAATCTGGCAACTCAGGAGGCTAAGATCTTAGAATGTGATTTGGTTTGCACCAAGCCAACTTGGCAGACAAATCCAATTAACTGGTCTTAAACTGGCAAAAAGCGAGATGTGGTTCAAGTAGGCAAGAGTGTAAACTCCTATGTTCAACCCCCACTACTGGCAAAAGTAAGAATAAAAAGTAACAATATTACCAACAATAACAAAGTGCTTTAGATAAAAGGGAAAAAAGCCACAAAGTTTTGGGCAAGCTGAGAATCTATAGGGATAATCTCTTAGGGAAAAAACGGGGGAGAAACAGAACAATCCAATTTTTAAAAATAAATTTCCCACATCCAATTAATAACCAATTTCTCAAAAGTTTACCAACTGATAACTAGATAAAAAGGTTACTAAGGAACACACACAGAAGCCAATACAATTACTAACTGCACAAAAATGACCTAGCAATCATCGTCCTAACCAATGAACAAATTTAACCATCACTAAATATAGTAAAATAACACAACAAGTAGTGCTTTTGATGTAATATTCTAAAATTCTACAGAAACACTTACCCTGAATATTATCAAGACCTAACTATAAACACTTCTAGATATATGAAGTGTTTAAAGGGATGTTAAATAACATCGGTAAAAATTTCACCTAAATCAAAAACAAAGGAAAAATAACACAAACCTGGAAAAATACTCTAGACTTTGCAGACAGACTATACCCTGGGGGGGAAGGGATGTAACTGAGGAGACAACTTATATTCAAAGGGCTGGGAGTAGCTTAGTGGTAGAGTGCTTGCCTAGCATGCATGAAGCCCTGGGATCGATTCCTCAGTACCACCTAAGTGGACAAAGCCAGAAGTAGAGCTGTGGCTCAAGTGGAAGAGTGCTGGTCTTGAGCCAAAGAAGCTCGGGGACAGTGCCCAGGCTGAGTTCAAACCCCAGGACTGGCAAAAACCAAAATCAACAACAACAAAAACCTAAAAATCAATGAGAAGTCTATTTCAATAACAACCAATATAAAAAAGGGGCTGCAGGGATGGCTAATGTTTAGAGGCTAGGCAACAAAAGACCCTGAAGTTTTGTAGGTCGTGGGGCTTGAACTCTGGGCTTGGGCACTGTCCCTGTGCTCTTCAGCTCAAGGCACACTTGAGTCACAGTACCACTTCCGGTTTTCTAGTGGTTTATTGGAGATAAGTCTCATAGACTTTCCTGCCCGGGCTGGCTTTGAACCATGATCCTCGGATCTCAGCCTCCAGAGTAGGAAGGATTACAGGCCTGAGCCATCGGAGCCCGGCTTGTGAGTGTATTTTTTTTAAATAAAAAAGTTGTTAGCTCATGCGTAGCTACTCAGGAGACTTGAGCTATGAGGATCCTAGGCAGATAAATCCTCTCATGTCCAATTAACTGGTAAAAAGCTGGATCTCAGCTCAAGTGTTAGCCAGCTAAAAAAAAGTGCTGGAGGGTCCAAATTCAAGCCCTGCTACAGGCACACACACAAAATAGCTCAAGGTAATAACATTTCTACATCCTTAGAATACACACAAATTTAAAAATTAACAACGAATTTCAGAAAGTCCAATGAACCCTCTCCAACAACTCCTTTACTGTCAAATGACAAAATAATAGCTATGGGGCGGTAGGCAGGTAGGTAGGTAGGGCACCCATGGAGCACTCAGGTAGTAATCATAGCTAATCAGGAGACTGATATCCTATCTCCCATTAACTACCAAAAAAAAAAATCAGAAGGGGAGGTGTAGCTCAAGTGGTAGAGCCAGTTCAAGCAGACTAATTGGAGACCCTCTTCTCCAACTAACCAGAAAAAAAGCTGGAAGTGGTGTGGCCTTGAGCGAAAAAGCTAAGCAAGAGCCCGGATGCTCTGAGTTCAAACCTCAGTACAGGCACTAAAAAAGAAAAGTAAATTTTAAAAAAAGGTGTGTATGAGTCAAGTTTAGATATACTAGCTTATAATTTGCATATCTGGGCATCCTAAAGTTGAGTACAATGTAAATACTGAGAAAACTTCAGGACTAAAACCAGTCCTCAAGCAAAAAACTAAAGTATGTTGCTCATAATGAAACTTAGTTACACCCCACACTACACAACAAGAACGGTCCTCTGGTACCTCACCTCATTCTAGCAACTTCCAATAGCAGTTTCCACGTCATCTGAAGACTTGGGGGAAAAAAAAAAGAAACCTGAAGTGCATTTTCGTTGCTATGGCAATAGGAAATTTCAGGAAAACAAGACTTTGCAGGCAAAAGCTAGACTCCATTTTAAAAACGATTTATATCGAAAACCACCTTTAAAGACATCTTTTATCTTTTGAGTTACGAAAATCAGATGCCTCTCTCATCTAAAAAGCAATCATCCCCTCCAAAACTTAAAAAACAAACGAGCAAAACATAACGAGCAAAAGAAACAAAAATTAAAAAAAAAAAAAACTGCTGCTAGAAGGGGGGAAAAAGAAAGCGAGAGAAGAACCAGAAAATCCTCCCCGACCCCAGGCCTCGGCTTATTCCCGCTAGACTGGCTGTCTGCCGTTGGTGTCCTCAAGTTTCGTGTCGGACTGGTAACTGCTGTCTTTCTGGGTGGAGTGTGTGTGTGCGAGCGTGCGCGCGCGTGTCTGGCAGGCCGGGAGAAGACACACGGCCAAGTGCTGTTTTTCTCGAAAACGGCCATGACACGTTGAACTAATTCCCCATCACCAAGCACCAAGCCTGGAGTGGACCGATCAGGCGACCGGCCCGCAGCCCCGCCGCGAAGGCGGAGAGGGACCAGGCGGCCCCGGCCATTGTGTACGTCGAATGGTGCCCGGGCCTCCCGGGGAAGACAACCTGTTCGGCGGCCGTGTTCCTCACGTCCCTCCCGCGCCCGCTTCCCCAGCCCGCCGTCCCCGGCCAGGCCCTCCACTCCCGACTTCGGTACCCCGGCCTCCGGAGCACCACACGCCCCCGCCCCCAGCTCCTTCCTCCAGCGCCCACGGCCGGCGTCCGCGGACCACAGACACGGCAAGAAGAGGTCGCCACGAGGCCCGCTCCGCTCCCTCACCTGCTCCGCAGCGCCGTCTCCGGACATGGCCTCCCACGACCGCAACGTGCGCACCGCCCGGCCGCTGGGAAGCTAGAAGAGAAAAATTAAACGCCAACTAGCCCCCTCCGAAGAACCAGGAGAGCCAGCGTCTCCGCCGGGATGGCTCCGGACCGCCCGCACGAGTCGCCACCGCCCACTCGAGCTATGAATTAAGATGGCTGCGCCCCAGCCGGCTGAGGAAAAGGTGTGATTTTTTTTTTTTGCATTAACTTCCGGGGGTAGGGGGCGGGGCTAAGAGCTCAATTCGCCGGTTATTCTGGGCGCGCAAACGCAGAAAGACTCCCGAGGGGGAGGAGGGGCGGGGCGGGCCCCCCCGAGGCGTGTGCTGACGTCACGGCCCCAGGGCTAGTGGAGCTGACTGCGTGGGGCTGGGGACGCTGGGAAGCGGGACGCTGATTGGCTTTGCACGCTCGCGCGCTTCTGGGAGTTTACTTCCCGAGTTGCCGTGCTTGGCTCCTCTGGGGTGAGGGCTGGCGGCCCGTCAGTTCAGTTCCTTCCCGCTTAGCACGTTAAGGAGCTGTGCCAAGGGTTGAATGGCTCCTCTGTGGGCAGAGAAGAAGACTTGTGTGGACGAGAGAAGTGAACGTGTCATCCACCTCTGATTGGGCGGCGGAAGCTTTGAAGGCCGTGTTTTTGGCTTAGCGTTGTCTGCACCTGGGGGTAAGAGTCTGAGAGCCAGCGTGGATTTGAATTTAGGTTTGTTTTTCACCACATGAATAACTTGGGCAGTTTGCCTTCTCTGTGCCTCAGTTTCCCGGCTTTGAAATGGGACTTGTGATTTAAATGAAGATTTATTTCGATACAATAAAGTGTTTAAAAAATAACTAGCCTCTTAAAAAACTCCTTCTCAATTCAAAGATGATTATTGTCTTATTCCATTCTTCTTGCCTACACCTCAAAGTAAACTATTCAACTGCCCTCATACATGCCTTAATTCTTTTTAGCCTGTACATACTCTGGTATTTACACATCCTCTCTTTGCCTATGGTCAGATGTGTATTATCAGCTATTCATTCCACCACTCAATGATGGAGTACTAGTTAAATATATCACAAGTCATCTCTATGAAAGGATATCAGTCTCTACGCTGATGCTACTTTGTAATTACTGACATGGGGAAACATTCACAATATTAAGGGGAAAAAAAACTAGCTCAAATACTGTCGGTGTGCCTTTGCATGCGTGTGTGTTCAAGGAATTAAGGAAGATTAGATGATAGCCTTGTTCTATATCCATCATCTTACATATTTAGGAAGCTGAGATCTGAGGGTCAAGATTTGAAGCCATCCAGTGTAGGAAAGTACAGAAAACTCATCTCCATGTAATCACTTCAAACCAGAAATGCAACTGTGGCTTAAGTCATAGGGCACTAGCTTTGAGCAAAAAAAAAAAAAGAGGGAGGGCTGGGAATGTGTCTTAGTGGTAGAGTGCCTGTCTAGCATCCATGAAGCCCTGGATTCCATTCCTCAGTACCACATAAACAAAAGAAGCTGGAAGTGGTGCTGTGTCTCAAGTGGTAGAGCACTAGCCTTGAGCATAGAAAGACTCAGGGACAGAGCCCAGGCCCTGAGTTCAAGCCCAGGGCCAGCCAAAAGCAAACAAAAACAAAAGACAAAAAATTGAGGGATAATGCCTAGTTTCTGAAGTCAAGCACAACTACTGGCACACACATACAAAGAAAAAGTATAGCTGGATGCCGATGACTCACTCCTGTAATCCTAGCTACTCAGGAGGCTGAGATCTGAGGATTGCACTTCAAAGCCAGCCTAGGCAGGAAAGTCTATGAGACTCTTAGAGTCAATAAACTA
>NW_012267262.1:11172011-11174000 GCF_000151885.1 Dipodomys ordii
TTATCTCCAATAAACCACCAGAAAACTGGAAGTGGTGCTGTGGCTCAGGTGGTAGCTGAAGAGCTGAGGGACAGTGTCCACACCCAGAGTTCAAGCCCCACAACCAACAAAAAATAAAAATGTGCTGGGTGGCTTCCTCTTTCTGTAAGTAGACTGAGGTGATCTGTAAAAATGGTTCATTACTCTCTAGACCCAGAAACCCCCACAAAATCATGCACGTCAAGAAGTTCAAATCTTCGTGTTCACTTTAAGAACTCCAGAGAAACAGCCCAGTCCATCAACAGTATGCATATCCAAAAAGCTACCAAGTATCTGAAACATGTCACATTAAAAAAGCAATGTGTGCCAGTCCAGGATTACTGTGGTGAAGTTGGCAGGTGTGCCCAGGCCAGACAGTGGGGCTGGACACAGGGTCCATGGACCCAAAAGAGTGCTGAATTTCTGCTGCACATGCTTATGAATGCAGAGACTAATACAGAACTGAAGGGTTTAGATGCAGCTTCCTGGTCATTGAACACATCCAGGTGAACAAAGCACCCGAGACATGCCACTGAACTCACAGCACTCATGGTAGGATTAACCCATACATGAGCTCCCCCCGCCACACTGAGATGATCCTTACTAAAAAGGAGAAAATTGTTCTTAAAACAGACAAGGAAGTCTCAACAGAAGAAAAAGGTAACCCAGAAGAAACTGAAGAAACAAAAACTTATGGCATAGGAATAAATTTAGCTTAACATAAAGGCAAATTAAAAACAAGAGTGCTGGGTGAAAACACAAAGCACCACAGCAACTGAAAGAAAGATTGCAGGCCAAGCAGAGCATGCTAGACAGCAGAGGAAACTGTGATGGAGAAAACACAAAAAATACATAAAGAATGTGCATTATGTATGTATGTATTTTATATATACATACTTATATAAAATACATAAAGAATGTGAGATACGGGTCATATATATAATCTATAAGCATATATATATGTATGATCCATATCTCAAAAAAAACTCCATTACACAGCTTAGCTTGTTTGGTTACAAAGTAGGTTGAACAATTTCACAGCTTTTTATTCCCACTCAAAAAACAATGTCATAGATAATGTTGAAAAAACAGAGGAATTGTGGGAATTTCTCTATTAGAAAGGAGAAAGAAACAAACAGTTCTCTTCATCAAAATAGCCCAATTATTTATTTATTTAGTCAGCTTGAACTCAGGGCCTGGGTGCATATCCCTGAGCACTTTTGCTCAAGTCTAGTGCTCTATCTCTTTAAGCCGCAGCTCTCCTTCTGGTTTTCTGGTAGTTAATTGGAGATGACATGGATTTTTCCTGCTTGGGCTGGATTCAAACCACAATCCTCAGAACTAAGACTCCTGAGTAGCTAGGATTACAGGCATTAACCACCAGCACCTGGCATAAATAATTTTTTTAAATTTTTTGCTGGTCCTGGAGCTTGAACTCAGAGCCTAGGTGCTATCCCTGAGCTTCCTGTGCTCAAGGCTAGTACTCTACCACTTGAGACACGGCATCACTTTCCAATTATTTATCATATCACAATAACTGGTGTCTGCCTGTGCAGATTCATTGTGTTCTTCATACTTACATTAAATGAAATTTACATTCAAGCTGGGTCTTTACTATGGAAAATAAATACCAAAGGTAAATTCCCATTAATGTTAGAATGCTAGAATTCTTTTGTCCAATTATTGCCTAAATGTTTTATCTATTAAATGCATCCTTTCAATTCCTTTACAGATAATTACAACTATTCAAAAAAATTAAAACAATTTCTATGAGGGCTGGGAAGGTGGCTCAGTGGTAGAGCGCTTGCCTTGCGTGCTCAAGGTCCTGGGTTCGATTCCTTAGCACCACATAAGCAAACAGAAAAAAGCCGGAAGTGACGCTGTGGCTCAAGTGGTAGAGTGCTAGCCTTGAGCTGAAGAGCTGAGGGACAGCGCCCAGGCCCAGAGTTCAGGCCCCACGACCGGACCCAA
>NW_012267262.1:11174715-11180930 GCF_000151885.1 Dipodomys ordii
GTAGCTCAAGTGGTAGAGCACTCGCCTTGAGCTGAAGAGCTGAAGGACAGCGCCCAGGCCCAGAGTTCAAGCCCCACGACCGACCAAAAAAAAAAGGATTTATAAAGTGTTTTTGGTAAAAGGTTCTGTCTTAAACTGGTTTCTTCTCAAAATGGAATTAAGATACATCCCAGAGTGTTCAAGATATATCCAAGGGTAAGGGTACATTTTGAGATTACTTGTGTACTGTTAATCTTTTTTGAGAATTACTTTATATAAATACATTTTATCCTAGTCAAACTAGCCAGTGGCGAGCGGATTGTGAACCTGAGCTCAACCAATTGGAGCAGAGGGGCGGGGCCTGCTGCTTTAGGGAATAAATATCGGAGCAGGTGGCTTGTTTGCCACATTTTTGGCTGATGGAGCACCCTTCTGTGCAGAAGTAAATTTTGCCTTGCCGAGACAATTCTTTATTTTTGTATCTATCGTTGTGACTCCAATGGTTCTTGGAGAGCATATTCATGACAGAGCTATTCTGGAAACTGAGGCAGAAGGATTACAAGTCCAAAGACAGCCTGGGCAACATAACCAAAATAGAATGACACTGAGTCAAAGCAAAACAAACAACAGCAAATATCAAAACAAAAATCTATTCAATTTTACATTTTCTCTCTGCTTTATATCAGGGAGCTCTTTTCCTACTATAAAGTAGGGAATGAAATGATTAAAATCATGAAAACCATGTTGCTGTTCCAGGCTAGTACTCTGCCATTTGAGCCACAGCACCAATTCTACCTTTTTTGGTGGTTAATTGGAGATGTGTCTCATAGACTTTCTTGCTGGGGCTGGCTTCAAACCATAAGCATTTAGATCTCAGCCTCTTTTTTCTGTTCGTAATATAAATTTTTTTTATTAGAAAAATAATGTTCAGAGGGGTTGAGTACACCTAGATCTCAGCCATTTGATTAGGCAGAATTACAGGCATGAGCCACTAGTGCCTGGCTTAATTTTCTTTCTTTCTTTCTTTTTTTCTTTCTTTCTTTCTTTCTTTCTTTCTTTCTTTCTTTCTTTCTTCCTTTCTTCCTTTCTTTCTCTTTGCCAGTCTCAGGGGCTTGAACTTAGGGCCTGCACACTGTCCTTGAGCTTCTTTTGCTCAAAGCTAGCACTCTATCACTTGAACCACAGCTCCACTCCCAGCTTTTTCTGTTTATGTGGTCCTGAAGAATCAAACCCAGGGCTTCATGCATGCTAGACAAGCACTCTACCACTAAGATCTTGGCCTACTTTTCATATTTTTAAAAAATAGTTCCATAGTACTATACTATGTGGAGGTAATGTAAATTTATCTAAACCTACAGATAGATACTTGTGTAACTTCTAGTCTTTTGCTTTGTTCACTGAAGATAAAATTAACCTAGGCTAGAACAAAGAAAACTGCATTTATTCAGAGCTAATTAGGACTACAAATTAGGAAAATTGATTCAAGGAATCATGAAAATGTGTTCTAGGGTTTGACAAAATGGTGGCTTTATTTACAACTTCAAACTGCAAGGGAGTGGGGAATGAAATCACTTGTTATTCAGCAATTATGGTTGGTAGGGACAAAAGTTAAGCTGTCTTTAAGGAAGGACTGGGTGCAGTTTTGGTCCCTGGGTAGTTAGGAGGAAGGAGTCTGTTGTATAGAAGAGCAGCAAAGGTTAAGATTCAGGAAACTGTGAGTGGGACTTAGTCCAAAGGTCAGCTCCCATCTGGGGCTGGACAATTTCTACAGTCTAGTTCAAAAGTTCCAGCTGTGGACCCATATGAACGCTGATTAACAATAGCCTCCTAACTCATTTTAAGTGCCTCACACTGTTTTGACTTTTTTTCTTTGACAGCTGTACAAATAACATTTCAGCAAATAAGCTTGTACATCTGTTGTTTTATATTTGTGGGTGTATATTTTAGGATACATTCCTAGATAGGACTGCTGAGTCAAATTACATGTGTTATTGCAATAGATCTTATATATAATTCCCTTCCAAGGAATTTTCAATATTGTGTCATTTTTTCATTCCCAAATCAGGACAGTTTTCTGATAGTTTCCTAATAGAACTACATTGCCAAATTTGAATTTCTGCCAATCTCCTAGGTTAAAAGTGAGATCTCAGACTGGGAAGGTGGCTCAGTAGTAGAGTGTTTGCCTGGCATGCATGAGACCCAGCACCAGAGCTGGGAAGGTGGCTCAGTGGTAGAGTGCTTGCCTTGCATGCATGAGGCCCAGGGTTCGATTCCCCAGCACCACATAAGCAAAAAGAAAGAAGCTGGAAGTGGTGCTGTGGCTCAAGTGGTAGAGTGCTAGCCTTGAGCTGAAGAGCTGAGGGACAGTGCCCAGGCCCAGAGTTCAGGCCCCACAACCGGACCCCCCCCCAAAATAATAATTCCTCAGCACCACATAAGCAGAAAAAACTGGAAATAGTGCTGTGGCTCAAGTGGTAGAGTGCTAGCCTTGAGCTGAAGAGCTGAGGGACAGTGCCCAGGCCCAGAGTTCAGGCCCCACGAACAACAACAACAACAAAAAAAGGCACCTCAATGTAGTTTTATTTGCTCCTTTTTAATTCAAGTGATGTTATAGACTTTCATAAACCTTTGAGCTATTTTCTTTCTTTTATTCTGAACCATCTACTCATATGCTTTGCCCACTTTTCTATTATGTTTTAGTTTCTCTATATTATAGAGATTAACTCTGAGTATTGTTTAGCAAAGATTCTCCCTCATTTCTATCTTTTAATTAAATTATTGTTTTGGTGTTGTCACTAGAAGATGGATGGATGAGGGCTTTTCTCAACTTCCCAAGTTCTACTCAAAATCTCAAGTCCTGGAGCTCTATTCATGTAAAGCATTTCAGGGTGTCTCACAAAAAGGGGAGTCGTTGGCTGGGCAACAGTGGCTCAGGCCTGTAATCCTAGCTACTCAGGAGACTGAGATCTGAGGATCACAGTTCAAAGCCAGCCCAGGCAGGAAAGTCCATGAGACCCCTTATCTCCAGTTAACCATCAGAAAACCAGAAGTAGCACTGTGGCTCAAGTGGTAGAGCGCTAGCCTTGAGCTGAAGAGCTCAGAGACAGTACCCAGGCCCAGAGTTCAAGCACATGTGATAGTTTTACCAAGCATTTATTTTAGTATAACAGGTTCAAGGTGGAAGAAATTACAAAGAGAGAGAAGCATTTTGTGTTTCTCAAGCCAAAAAATGGAAGTTACAGATTCAAAAATGTGGTTATTATCTGTAGCTTTCATACTTTCTGAGCTATGTGAATACACAGTCAGGTGAGTTTAGCAACCCTTAATTCTTAGACTATGGTTTGGATGAGTAGGATGGGTGAAGCTCATGCAAAACACAAGCAACTTTCAAGACTTTCTTTTGCTGGACATGCTCCCCCCTCTCCACTTATGAAAAGTTCCCAGGTTTTTACCAATTCAAAACGTAGGGCAGATTAGAAAAACTCCTGTATTTTAAAGACAAAGGCAGATCTTATATAGCCCCTCTCTTATCTCTTAATCTTTTTTTTTCTGTCTGCTGTGGGGCTTGAACAGCTCTTCAGCTCTAGGAGCTAATGCTCTACCACTTGAGCTACAGCGCACTTCCAGTTTTCTGGTGGTATATTGGAAAAAGAGTCTCACAGCCTTTCCTGCCAGGGCTGATCCTCCGATCTCAGCTTCCTGAATAGCCTAGATTACAGGCATGAGCCACTGGAGCCCAGCCTCTCTTAATTTTATAATTTATAATTTAATCTTGTAACGTTAAAAAGGTCCTCAAAGTGGACTCCGTTAGACTCATCTACAAATAAATTTGCTCTGCTTTTAAACACTTTGCCAGGTGGCTCCAGCATGTCTTCCTAGCTACTCAGTAAGCTGAGATCTGAGAATCTGAGTCTGAACTCAGCCCTGGCAGGAAACCACCAAAAGGCCAGAACTGGAGTTATGGCTCCAGTGGTAGAGCACCAGCCCTGAGTGAAAAAGCTAAGGGAAAGAGCTTTGGTCCTGAGTTCAAGCCCCTGTATTCTCTCTCTCTCTCTCTCTCTCTCTCTCTCTCTCTCTCTCTCTCTCACACACACACACACACCACTTTCCTGTAGAAAAAAAACAAATGTATATCTACCCCTAGACAGCACACTGCCCTAAGAAACATCACTGATTCCAACAATTGTACTATCATATTTCTTTCACTTTCAACCATAAAGTAATAGCTATAATGTTCTTTGCAACAACAATGTCAACTTCTATATTAGCCCTTCTCCTAATGATTGTTTTGATAACTTTTGATTTACTAACCAAATTAAGATACTAACGTTTTCTAATTTTATTATGGACTTTACATTTATTTTCTAGTTTTTATTTTTGGGAAAGTTTTAGTACTAAGGATTGAACTCAGGGCCTCAGATTACTAAGAAAATGCTCTACACTTGAGCCACACATCTTGTCTTTCTTTTTTGATTTTTGAACAAATTAATCTGCATAAACACAGAAGTGGTGTTGTGGCTCAAGTGGTAGAGCACTAGCCTTGAGCAAACAAGCTGAGAGACAGCGTACAGGTTCTGAGTTGTAGCCCCAGAACTGGTGTCAAAAAATGAAACAAAAGGAGGGGACAAGGGAATGTTCAGATCACATGATTTGATAATCTGTGCCACTTTAAATAGTCTCTAGATATAATGCATTAGAATGATAGAACTGTTGCTTAAAAGAATGGAACGCAGGGCTAGGAATGTGACTTAGTGGTAGAGTGCTAGTCTAGAATGCGTGAAGCCCTGGGTTCGATTCCTCAGTACCATATAGATAGAAAAAGCCAGATGTGGTGCTGTGGCTCAAGTGGTAGAGTGCTAGCCTTGAACAAAAGAAGCTCAATGACAGTGCCCAGGCCCTGAGTTCAAGCCCCAGAACTGGCAAAAAAAAAAAAAAAATGGAATGCAGGAGAGTGACATCACAATGAGTGACCTCATTGTATAAACAATATCATTTGTTATTGGTGGTAACAAAAGTCTAGTGTATGACTATAGAAATGAATATGGGATGTTAGAGGACAAGATCATTAGAGGTGAGTTCAAGAAATCACAATGTGGGGATGTTGGGAGGTTTATCTAAACCTATAAACTAAAATTCACTCAAGAAAAAAACAGGGGCTGGAAAGGTGGCTCAGTGGTAGAGCGCTTGCCTTGCATGCTCGAGGCCCTGGGTTCGATTCCTCAGCACCACATAAGAAAAAAAGAAAAAAAATCGGAAGTGGTGCTGTGGCTCAAGTGGTAGAGTGCTAGCCTTGAGCTGAAGAGCTGAGGGACAGCACCCAGGCCCAGAGTTTAAGCCCCACGACCGGACCAAAAAAAAAAAAAAAAAACAAGACACAAAACAAAACAAAAATGGAAAGAATCTGAAGACAATTTCCAATAGTAGCAAATGTTCCTATAAATTATTTTTTCCTTTTAAAATGATTTGTTTATTTTATTTACTTATTTACTTACTTATTTATTCATTCATTTAGTGCTGAGCATAGACTCAGGGCGTAGGCACAGTCCCTTAGCTTTTCTGCTCAGAGCTGGAGTTCTACCACTTACCACAGCTTCAGTTCTGGATTTTTGGTGGTTACTTGGAGATAAGAGCCTCACAGACTTCCCTGCTGAGGCTAACTTCAAATTATGACCGTCAGATTTTAGCTTCCTCATAGTTAGGATTATGGGTTTTGTGCCACCAATGTGCAGCTCTCCCTCTTTATTTTTTCCCTTTCCCCTTGAGGTACCCTTCAGTTTTTTTTTAAGTTAAATAATTAAATTGGTTTACTGTTTATACTCCTTTGTTTTATATAGTTTCTTATTTTAGGCATGAAATGTCCCCAAAGTTAGTTATCTTTAGTGGAGTATAAATGTATTTAAAAAATGGAAATGTAAGCTGGGTGCCTGTGGCGTACACCTGTAATCTTAGCTACTCAGGAGGCTGAAATCTGAGGATTGCAGTTCAAATGCAGCCCCAGCAGAATAGTCTGTGTGAGACTCTTCAAATTAATCACTAGAAAACTGGAAGTGGCGCTATGGCTGAAAAGTGGTAGGGTGCAAGCCGTGGGCAAAAGAGCTCAGGGAGGGGCTGGGAAGGTGGCTCAGTGGTAGAGTGCTTGCCTTGCGTGCACGAGGCCCTGGGTTCGACTCCTCAGCACCACATAAGCAAAAAGAAAAAAGCCGGAAGTGGCGCTGTGGCTCAAGTGGTAGAGCACT
>NW_012267262.1:11182120-11189063 GCF_000151885.1 Dipodomys ordii
ACTTGAGCTACAGGGCCACTTCCGGTTTTCTGGTGGTTTATTGGAGATAGGAGTCTCACGGTCTTTGCTGCCCGGGCTGGCTTTGAACCGCGATCCTCAGATCTCAGCCTCCTGAGTAGCTAGGATTACAGGCGTGAGCCACCAGTGCCCGGCTCACTGTGACATTTCTATCCTGATCCATCTCACTGTCATTCTCCCTGATCCTCCTCCCCATCTCTAAACAATTTCCACAGGTTTCGTTATCCTTTTTTTCCCTTCCTTCCTTCTTCCTTCCATTCTTTGTGTGTGCCAGTACTGCAGCTTGAACATAAGGCCTCCAGCTCTTATATAGCGTTTTCACTCAAGGCTGGTACTCTACCACTTGTGCACAGCTCCACTGTGGCTTTTCTGGATGGTTAATTGGATATAAGAATTTTTCAGATTTATCTGCTCAGGACTGGCTTTAAACCTCCAAATTCAGATCTCAGCCTCTTGTGTAGCTAGGATTATAGGAATGAGCACCAAAACCCAGCTCATTGTACTGTTTTCATACTTGCAAATAAACTCTTTGGACCATACTCATCTTCATCCATCTTCATTACCTCTTCATATTTGAGCCTATTTTACTTTTCTGTCATTCGTGTGTGTGTGTGTGTGTTTGTGTGTGTGTGTACTGGTCCTCCATCTCAAGGCCTTGTGCTCTCATTTGTTTTGTCTTGCTCATAGCTTGCACTCTATCATTTGAGCCACACCTGCAGTCTGGCTCTTTACCGGCTAACTGGAAAAAGTGTCTCAGATTTGCATCCAGCAATAAAACTTCTCTCTCTTTCAATTTCTCTCCCTCCCTCCCTGCCTTCCTTCCTTCTTTCCTTCCTTCCTTCCTTCCTTCCTCTCTCTTTCATTCTTTTTTAATTTCGTCTTATACTCCATGCCTGCTGCTCTTACTGGATTGGCTGCTCACAACTGGTACTCTACCAATCAAGCCATGCCTCCAGTCCCCAACCTCCTCTTTTTGGTGTGTATTAATTGCACTGGGGGGGGGGCGGGTGCACTATGCTATTTCAGATGTGCACATTGCATTCTTTGCTCAGAATTTTCTTCTTCTTCTCCTCAATCCCCTATGTCTGTTTCCTTTTTCTATTTTGGTTTATTTTAGAGAAAAGGTTGACAGGCACATGATTTCAGCTATGTAGAGGGATGGGCAAATATTTTAAAAGCCTGTGTTGAGAGGGGCATGGATATATCTGGGATTTTATTTTTGAAGTATGTGTAGCACTTCCAAGTGATGAATTTCCCACGCATATGATGATCTGGACTAAAATGACTATTAGTTTGTCTTGAATTAGAATGCCCATCAAATACATCTTTTATAAAATTCTGAAATTTCATCCGACTCTCCTGGTTGAATTAAAGATGATTTAAAATTAAAATATCTAGAGACGGGTGCCAGCGGCTCATGCTTGTAATTCTAGCTACTCAGGGGGCGAATTCTCAGGACCGCAGGTCAAAACCAGCCCGCAGGAAAGGCTTTTATCTCCAATAAACCAGCAGAAAATCAGAAGTGGTGCTGTGGCTCAAATGGTAGAGTGCTGGCTTGAGCTGAAGAGCTCAGGGACAGTGCCCAGGCCCAGAGTTCAAGCCCCATGACTAACAAAAGAAAAAAAAAAATTCTAGAGACAATCAGTTTAAAAGCATCTGGGTATTTGTTTTGTGTGTGTGTGTGTGTGTGTGTGTGTACTCAGGGCCTGGGCACTATCTTTGAGCTTTTTTGCTTAAGGCTGGTGCTCTACCACTTGATTTGACCCTCAGTTCCACTTCTGGATTTTTGCTGGTTAACTGAAGACAAGAGTCTCATGAATTGCCTAGGCCGATGTTGAGCCACAATCTTCAGATCTCAACCTCCTGAGTAACTAGGATTACAGAAATGGGCCACTGGCATCTGGCTCATCAAAGTATTTTTGTTATATTATGTTTTCTATATTATGCTAATAATTAAAATTATATTAAATTATATTTATTATTCTAGCCCAAGCAAGTTTTTTGTTTTTGCCTTTTTGTTAGTCGTGGGCCTGGGTGCTGTCCTTCAACTCTTTTTTTTTTTTTGGTCCGGTCGTGGGGCCTGAACTCTGGGCCTGGGCACCGTCCACTGTCCCTCAGCTCTTCAGCTCAAGGCTAGCGCTCTACCACTTGAGCCAGAGCACCACTTCCGGCTTTTTTTCTTTTCTTTTTTTTTTTTTTTGCTTATGTGGTGCTGAGGAATTGAACCCAGGGCCTCATGCATGCAAGGTAAGCGCTCTACCACTGAGCCACCTTCCCAACCCATGTCCCTCAACTCTTTAGCTCAAGGCAAGCACTCTACCTCTTCAGCCAGAGCACCACTTCCTGTTTTTGAGTGGTTAATTGGAGATAAGAGTCTCATGGGAACTTTCCTGCCTGGGCTGGCTTTGAACTGCAATCCTCAGATCTTAGTCTCCTGAGTAGCTAGGATTACAGGCGTGAGCCATTGGTGCCTGGCTATTCTAAATATTTTTAAAAACATTTTTTGGAGGGCTTGACTCAAGTAGTAGAGTACCTGCTAACAAGTGCAAAACCCCCTAGGTTCATGTTCAATATTACTAGAAAAAAATAAAATAAAAACGTTCTTAATTTAGTCAAAGCATACATGTAAAAAATTTAAATTTGGATTGGGTATGAGACTTAAAAGTGGAACATTTGTTTAATGTGCACAAGGCTTTGGGTTTGATGTTCAGTACCCTGTACCCCACCACCAGAAAAGTCAAAGCTCTATAACAATATCAGAGAAAACTGTGAGGGAAAACAAACAAAAAAAGTGGTAATCTCCTTTTTTGAAATACTTTTATTTTCCACAATCTCTTTTTGTATTCAGTCACATGACTGTTTTTAATCTCTCACTCTCTTTTTTTGTCTCAGACTGGGACTCAATTTTGGTTCCTGACACTTTTGCTTATTGGCTAGTGCCGCACCTCCTACCCCGATATTTTTATACTCATTGTAGTAATCATTAATCAAACTTACTTGATTTTCATAGAGGATTATTTTTGTTTTTTAGAAGATACAGCCAGGCGTTAGTGGCTCAACCTGTAATCCTAGCTACTCAGGAGGCTGAGATCTGAGGATCAAGGTTCAAAGCCAGCCCAAGCAGGAAAGTCTGTGACATATTTATCTCCAATAAACCACCAGAAAGCCAAGTGGTAGAGTACTCACCTTGAGCTTAAGAGCTGAGGGATAGCGCCCAGGCCCAGAATTCAAGCCCAACGACAAAAAAAAAAAAAAAAAAAGGCTGATTCTAGAAAATACAAGGCTTGGGCTGGGAAGGTGGCTCAGTGGTAGAGCGCTTGCCTTGCATGCTCGAGGCCCTGGGTTCGATTCCTCAGCACCACATAAGCAAAAAGAAAAAAGCCGGAAGTGGCGCTGTGGCGCTGTGGCTCCAGTGGTAGAGTACTAGCCTTGAGCTGAAGAGCTGAGGGACAGCGCCCAGGCCCAGAGTTTAGGCCCCACAACCGGACCCAAAAAAAAAAAAGAAAAAGAAAATACAAGGCTTTTAGTAACTAGTATGCCACAGACTTTAAATTGTCTTCTAAATGCTCTGGTCAATAATATAGTTCATACTGGTGAATTAAACAATATACTCCTCTGTTTCCTACTTGAAAAGTGGCCATTCAAATATATGCATACACACACACACACACACACACACACACGAGCACTAGTTTATCCATAGTTCTAGAATATCACTGGTTATGAAATGGTTTAACAATTTTACTGAATACATATCTTTAATCAACTATCTTTTTCTTTGAGAATAAGTGCATTTTATTTTTGTGTAAGTATGGAATCTTGAACTCAGGTCCTCATGCTCTAATTGGCTTTTTTGCTCAAGACCAGTGACCCATACCTCCACTTCCAGCTTTTTGCTGTTAAGTCTCATGGATTTTTCTGCCTATGCTGGCTTCAGACTCTGATCCTCAGATCTCAGCCTCTTGAGTAGCTAGGAGGTGTGAGCCACCAGCACCTGGCACTTTTGTTCTTTGCAAACTGAAGAATAATGTAACTAATTTTGATAAACTATTCATTTGTGTCTTCCTGAGACTTATTTTCTGTGTCTCCCTCATCTTTCAGGTGAGATTCATTGGAGATAGGAGCAAGTTGGGCTTTTTGTTTGTATGTTTTTGTGTTGGTTCTGGGCTTGAACTCAGGGCCTGGGCTCTGTCTCCGAGCCTTCTTATGCTCAAGGGTAGTACTCTACCACTTGAACCACAGCTCCATGTCCAGCTTTTAGGTAATTAATTAGAGATAAGAGTATTTGGACTTTCCTACTTTGGCTAGCTTGGAATGGCAATCCTGAGCCACCTTCCCAGCCCCATTTCTAATTTTCTAATGGTTAATTGGAGATAAGAGTCTCACAGACAGGCTGGGAAGTTGGCTCAGTGGTAGAGCACTTGCCTTGTATGCATGAGGCCCTGGGTTCGATTCCTCAGCACCACATAAGCAAAAAGAAAAAAGCCGGAAGTGTTGCTGTGGCTCAAGTGGTAGAGCGCTAGCCTTGAGCTGAAGAGCTGAGGGACAGTGCCCAGGCCCAGAGTTCAGGCCCCACGACCGGACCCAAAAAAAAAAAAAAGAGTCTTACAGACTTTCCTGCCTAGGCTGCCGTTGAATTATCATTTCAGATCTCAGCCTCCTGAGTAACTAGGATTACAGGCATGAGCCATTAGTGCCTGGCAGAACAATCTTTTAAAACAGATTTTATGAACTCCCAAAAGAATTTGATGTTGTTTAAAAAAATGTGAGTATAGGCCAGGTGCCTGTGGCTCTCGCCTGTAATCCTAGCTACTCAGGAGGCTGAGATCTGAGGATTGTGGTTCAAAGCCAGCATGGGCAGGAAAGTCCATGAGACTCTTATCTCCAATAAAGCACTAGAAAACTGGAAGTGGCACTGTGGCTCAAGCGGTAGAGCACTCACCTTGAGCTGAAAAGCACAGGGACAGCGCCCAAGCCCAGAGTTCAAGCCCCATGACCGACCAAGAAAAAAAAAATGTGAGTATTTTAGAACTTTGCTTTGAAAAGTTTCATTGTTATCCTTTGTCATGGGAATTATATAAAAGATGTATTCATTTTTCTGGGAGAAAAAAAAACCCTACAATGTCCATAAATTAACATGATTAAAAATGCCACGTCTGTTTTCAGCACATAAATGTAACCCACAAAGGGCTCTCAGTAAAGCATGTGTGCTTCCTAATCTTGGTGTGATGGTACTGTGCATGGTAACACAATACTACTATTATGCTCTGTGCACTGACTTTTAGGCAAAGATGCTTCTAGATTCTTTGTATGAAGCAAGAAATATTTAGACTCCTTGATCCTCACTTCACTGTTTACTGGTAATGTTACACAGAGGATAGAATGTGCTATTCCTGGCATGAAGAGTTCTGTTGGAAGTTTAGAGAGAAGAAAATGTCTTCATACTTCAGTGACTAAAGAAAGAAAGAAAGTTCCAAGAAGTATGTATTCTCTGTGGTGCTTTTTTTTTTTTTGGTCCGATCATGGGGCCTGAACTCTGGGCCTGGGTACTGTCCCTCAGCCCTTCAGCTCAAGGCTAGCACTCTACCACTTGAGCCACAGCGACACTTCCGGCTTTTTTTTTCTGCTTATGTGGTGCTGAGGAATTGAACCCAGGGCCTCATGCATGCAAGGCAAGCGCTGTACCACTGAGCCACCTTCCCAGCCCCTCTGTGCTGCTTTGTTGGAACTCTTTGTCAGTGAGGTCATAATTTTTGTCCCAAGGTGGCTCATTTATTTCTGCTAGCTTCCTTCATTATAGCTTGCACCCTAACACCAGTGAACTTGTTGACTCGCCTTCCTTCCCTCCCTCCCTCCCTTCCTTCCTTCCTTCCTTTTTGTGTTGGTATTAGGGCTTGAAATCAGGACCATGCTCTCACTTAGTTTTTTCACTCAAAGCTGGTACTCTATAAGTTGAGCCAAATCTCTACTTTTGGCTTTTTGTTGGAGATAAGGGTATCTTGGACTTGGACTTGGACTGTACCTGAGTTGCAATCCAGCTATTTTTAGGTCTTGTTGCTGGGATCACAGAGATAGCACCATGTCCAGCTTCCACTCCATGAAGATGGAATCCCATGGACTTTTCTGCTCAAGGTGACTTGGAATCATGTCTTCCTAATCTCAGCCTTTCCTGTAGCTTGGGATGACAGGGTCATGCCAGATATTAGTTGAGAAGGAGTTTTGTGAACTTTTCTGTCCAAGCTAGTCTTAAACTGTGGTCTTCCTATTCTCAGCCTCCCAAGTAGCTATGATTACAGGCATGAGTCACTGGTGCTTGGAAATTTGTTCCATTTTAATGACAGATATAAAACCTTGGATTCAATAGACACGTGAATAAACACTCAACTTCTCTAGCCATAAAAGAAATGCAAATCAAAACAACATTGAGACTCGACCTCACCCCATTAGAATGGCTATAATCAACAGATTATATGGCTAATAACAACAGATGCTGGAGGGGGTGTGGCCAAAAGGGAACTTTACTGCATTGTTGGTGGGAGTGTAAACTTGTTCAACCAGTTTGGAAAGCAGTATGGAGGTTCCTCAGAAGACTCCATATAGAGCTCCCCTATAATCCAGCAATCCCACTTTTGGACATTTATCCAAATGATCACAAGCAAGACCATACTATGTTTATCATAGCATTATTTACCATAGCTAAGGTATGGAACCAAAGCAGATGCTGCTCAGTAGATGAATGGATCAAGAAAATGTGGTATGCACACACACACACACACACACACACACACACACACACACACACACACACACACAATGGAATTCTTGCTTCCATCAGAAAGAATGATATTGCCCCATTTGTTAGGAAATGGAAAGACTTGGAAAAAATTATATTAAGTGAAGTAAGCCAGGCCCAAAGAAACATAGG
>NW_012267262.1:11189113-11226332 GCF_000151885.1 Dipodomys ordii
ACTTGGAAAAAATTATATTAAGTGAAGTAAGCCAGGCCCAAAGAAACATAGGTCCCATGGTTTCCCTTATTTGCAATAACTAGTATATGTCTATGTCTAGAACAAGTAGAAAAGGTCAAAAGCTCTGTACATATGACCATATAAGGTGATGTTAAGTGAAATGAACCCCAAGATAGGGACACACGTGGTTTTTTTCTTTCTTGCTATTGTTTTTAATGTATTTATAATGTACAATGTGATTTTTTTTTTTGTTTCTTTGGTATGTTCTTCCCCCATGGTATAACCCCTGTTTTCACTGTATTTGATTCTGGTGCCCTGAATCTTGTATATACATTTTTCTAATTTGGGGAGGAGAAGGGAAAAACAAAATGCTTAAATAGGGATACAAGTTGACCCATTGTAACAATGAGATGTACAAGACACTTTGTTGAAAATGAACTTTAGCCGGGTACTGGTGGCTCATGCCTGTAATCCTAGCTACTCAAGAGGCTGAGATCTGAGGATCGCAGTTCAAAGCCAGCCCAGGCAGGAAAGTCTGTGAGACTCCTATCTCCAATAAACCACTAGAAAACTGGAAGTGGAGCTGTGGCTCAAGTTGGTAGAGCGCTCGCCTTGAGCTGAAGAGCTAAGGGACAACACCCAGATGCAGAGTTGAAGCCCCACGATCGACAAAAAAAAAAAAAAATGAACTTTACACCTTCAGGTGGTGGGGGAGGGGAGGGAGGAGGTAGGGAGGGAAGGGGTAATAAGGGAAAAAACGAAGGAAGGGATAATAATGTTCCATAGGAAATGTACTCATTACCTTACTCATGTAACTGTACCCTCTCTGTACAGTATCTTAACAATAAAAATATTAAAAAATAAAAACTTGGATTCTGAAAATTCAATGTACTTTTAGATACCTTAGTGTAAAACTAGAGAATACAAAAGAAAAAAATATGACAAACTAAAGGAAAAAGATGACTAGAAGGCTAACACTGATATGTCAATAACAACAATGGAAGCCAGAAGACACTGGAATAGTGTCTGGGCACTTTCCTTTAGATTTTTCGCTCAAGGTTAGTTTTCTATCACTTGAGCTACAGCTCTACTTCTGGCTTTGCTGATTTGCTGCCATGTTTTCCCAATGTCATCCTCCTATGTAGCTTGGGATGACAGAATGACACCAATTATAGGCTGAGTAGTCTTGTGAACTTTTCTGTCCAGGCTAGTCTTCCCACTTGAGTTGGAGATTAAAAATTTCATGGACTTTCCTGCCTGGACTGGCTTTGAACTGTTATCCTCAGATCTCAGCCATCTAGTAGCTAGGATTACAGGTATAAGCCACTAGTACCCAGTTTCAGCCTGGCTAGCAAAACTATTTTTTAGGAATGAAGGCAAAGTAAAGGTATGCCAGTCAAGTAAATATAGGATAGTTGATCCACGAAAGTTCTCAAGAACAGAAATTCTAAAGATGATTCCTCAAGAAGAGGGAAATTACTGTAAATAGAAAGTCTGAGATATAAATAGGACAAGTTAGCAAACATATTAATGAATATGTGACAAAATCTAAAAAAAATCTGACTTTGTGAGGGAGTCTGGAGTCAAACTATTGGGCACAGTAGCATTGCCAGGGTTATTGTCATTATCAAAGTTAAAATATTCTAAGGTTTTTGTATTACATAGAGAATGCATATTAATTTTTAGATTTTGTTGAGAAGATATGTTAAAATAGCCAGTAATCACTAAAAGGGAAGATAAAGAATATATAAGTCAAAGGAACAATATGAAATGAGAGTTAAGTAGAAGAAACAATATAAAATGCAGTTAAAAGACTCAAATGAGTTCTAACTAAAGGAAGAAAGGGAAATATAAAAGAAAACAAAACTGGGCATCCTTGGCTTGCACCTGTAATCCTAGCCACTCAGGAGGTTGAGATCTGAGGATTGTGGTTTGAAACTAGCCTGGCAGAAAAGTTCTTGTGATGGGGCTGGGAAGGTGGCTTAGTGGTAGAGCACTTGCCTTGCATGCTCAAGGCCCTGGGTTCGATTCTTCAGCACCACATAAGAAAAAAGAAAAAAGCCGGAAGTGGCGCTGTGGCTCAAGTGGTAGAGCACTAGCCTTGAGCTGAAGAGCTGAGGGACAGCACCCAGGCCTAGAGTTCAGGCCCCACGACTGGACCCCCCCCAAAAAAAAACCCCAAAAAACCCAACAACAAAAGAGCTCAGGGACAGGATTCAGGCTCTGAGTTCAAGCCACATGATGGACAAAAAAAAAAGGAATGTATATAACATTTATTTTTATCTCCCATTTTATTATTATTACATTTTTTTTTTTTTGGTTGGTTGTGGAGCTTAAATTCAGGGTCTGGGCTCTGTCCCTGAGCTCAAGGCTCATGCTGTAAATCTGCTGATTAACTGGAAACTAGAGTCTTACACACCTTCGTGCCAGGGTTGGCTTTGAACTGGGATCCTCAGTACTCAGCCTCCTGAATACCTAGGATTACAGGCATGAGCCACCAACACCCTGCTATACAATTTTTTTTTTTTTAATTTCTATGAACTCTGCTGCTTGTAGTGGTTTCATGAATCCTCCAGGGGGCAGACAAGCACAATTTACTCCTAAAGGTTAAATAAACTTGGTAAAAACCATTGCTTTCTTCCTGAAAATCAGAAATGTTCATCTGAATTCAAAAGGATAGTCTATATTAAATAACTACTTTAAAAATAATTTACATGAGAATTTGATTAAGAGAATTATGGAAATTGTCAAACAGCTAAACTAGCATCTGAAAAATAAACATTTCGTATCATCCACCATCATGAACAATTATAGATGTATCTCTAGCCATGAAAAACTAGTTTTGGTAATTTGTTTGAGATCTGAAAAAGCAGAATAAATTAAGCGTCACTGATAAAGCAAAATACCTTTTAGCTAACAGATTGGATCTTTAAAATTCTTTGATGATTCTTTTAGTTAATTCTAAGTTAAAACTCATGTCAAAGTGAAAATTGCCCTTCAAAGGCAAGGTATATGTTGCATTTGACATCATATGCACATTTGTTATAAATAACTCAAGTATACCAAACTCCTTATATTTTCTTACAGTTTCTGCCTGCTTGTATTCACTGTGACATTTCTTTTTCTTTCTTTTTTTTTTTTGTCGGTCGTGGGGCTTGAACTCTGGGCCTGGGCGCTGTCCCTCAGCTCTTCAGCTCAAGGCGAGCACTCTACCACTTGAGCTACAGGGCCACTTCCGGTTTTCTGGTGGTTTATTGGAGATAGGAGTCTCACGGTCTCTCCTGCCCGGGCTGGCTTTGAACCGCGATCCTCAGATCTCAGCCTCCTGAGTAGCTAGGATTACAGGCGTGAGCCACCAGCGCCCGACTACTCCGTGAAACTCTTATCTCCAATAAACCACTAGAAAACCGGAAGTGGCTCTGCCGCTAAAGTGCTAGAGCGCTTGCCTTGAGCTGAAGAGTGCAGGACAGCGCCAAAGCCCAGAGTTCAAGCCTCACGACCAACAAAAAAAGAAAATAAAAGAAAAAAGAAAGTTGGTTAGATTTTAAAAAGTAGCAATAATAGGGAAAATAACTTATTATCCAAAACTAAAACTATCATGAGAAACTCCTCTTAGCAAAGCAACATTGAAAACCACTTCATAGACTACCTATTATGTTAAGTATTCCTCCAGAGGAAAACAGAAGAACATCTTAAATAATATGAGGGCAGACAATGGAACAAACAAAAGGTACTTGGATGCATTAATTTGTTGGACTTAAGAATGCAGTGACCTATGCATGTACAAACTTAGACCAGCAGCCGATTTAGGGAATCACTATTAGACTGCACCTGTTGGAGTCCTTGGTGAATCCAGTCCCTGTTTCAGGCTTCCAGTTGGAGCTGGCAGTTGTTGTAGGGATTAAATTATTTAAAGCCTTCAGCTGGCTAGTGTAGGCAAGCAGTAGCTTAGAACACACTTAATCTATTTTTTAAAATCTGTTCCTAAGTTTGCTTTGCTTATGCTGTGACACTCCTATGTGCCACCCACCTGCCACATTCTGGAATCTTTAAAAATTATCCCAGAAAATAAAAGTCTTCAAGGAGTATCTATATTTTATTGCAATGCATTTATTTATTTATTGAATTTTTAGCACAAGCTATTTGTAAAAGATAGATCATAACATTCATGCATAACTGGCTAAAAAAAGTAATGTTTAAATTTATTTCAACAATGAAATTTCCCTCTGTAACTTATGTAAGCTAATAAGATATAAATGTATTTCAAAAGACAATTCCCATATTACTGATTTCTATAGCCCTCTTTAGATTTTTTGTAATTATAAAGAGACTTTTGATAATAAACAATATTTGAGTCCTTTCAAACAGATATTTTGAAAAAGCACTTCCATTCGCATTAAATAATTTGATAGCACATTACAGTATATTTTTCTTGCTCTTTTTTTTTTAGATCATTGATTAGTCTACAGATTGTGGGAATAAAGCTAAGGTTCTAAAAATGTGTTCAAAAATATTGTTTAATGCAAATTTACATGCAGGCTAGTTTACTTATTTTTAGAAAACTAGAATTACTTAATAAACCTTACTGTGATTTCAAGTGACCTAATAAGGAATTTAGATAAAAGCTTCTAGATAATTCTGATGCAGAGGATTTATAAGGCAAATCTTCTTACATGTAATTAACCATTACCTAGAGGTCCAATGTATTTTTTTCACTGATGAAAACTGTAAACAGTATCTTCTTTCCTCCTGGAAATCTTTAGTTTGATATTTATCATTTCTTTGAATTTGTTGAATGCACAATAGATTAATATATTTGCAATATAATGATGTTTTAGACATCACTTAATGTCTGAACTATTTTCTTTTATCTCTAAGACTAACACTTTTGTCCAGATTGTGGGATACAAAGTAAAATATGATGGCTGTATATTCTTATTTTCCTAGAGTTAACATGTAGAATATTTGAAACAAATGAACAATACCTTATGAAATAGGTATGAATTTTGAAGTATACAATTCTAATCTTTTTCCCGAAAGTCACAAGAACCCTTTTGTAAAGCCAGCAAAATTTATTATTTTCTTTTCTTCCCCTAAGACTTTTCATTGCTTTATTTTTAGAAGCTTATTTTGGGCATGAGTAAGATAAAGGCAAAAATTTTAGATATGTAGCAGAGGAAGCAAATAAATTTGGGACAACTGTCTCTTAAAGAAAATAATGGTTAAGTTATTCTTGTTCAGACTTTTAGTTGGCTTAAAGGAGATTGACAAAGAAAAATGAATCATGCCTTTATGCTAATTGGCATAGCCTTGAGAGAGATAATTTGGATGAATCAAACCAAATAATCTAGCTTCACGATTTTATTTTTATTTTTTTCCAAATATTTCTTTATTGAGAAAAATTTCACACCTCTGTGGCATAGTTATACTTAGCTAAAGTCACAAACACCTTTTAATTCGATTTTTATTTTTACTTAACTATTTTTTTTTCAATCAGGCAGAATTTCATCATTTCTCCATTTGATTGCTGTAAACATGTTATCATTGGGCATCATTCCAGAACCCCATGGCTAAGCCTAAGAAGTCCCTTCCAGTCCCACTTCTAGGCCACCTCCCTCAGAGTCACTTTCCTGATTTGAGCTGGATCCCAACAGATCAGGACTCATTTTTCTATTCCTCACAGCTGTCACCACCTGCTCTGTTTCCTGGGGTCCCTCCTCCACTTCATCCCACCCAAGACTGGCTGTGGTGTGATCCAGTTTGTTTGGCTACCCCCTTCCTTTTTGTCACTGAAAATAAACATGGAGGCTGTTTGTACACAGAGGTAGCTGAGTATAGGGATGAATCTACCATTCATCCATCATACTTTCATTGTCAAAAATGTAGCCCTGCAGGACTTCCCCTTACAATCCGTAATCCTGTATGTTTTTTTTTTCAATCTTTTCTACAAGTATTCACCTTTTCAGTGAGTACTACTTTCCTCTGAGAAGCTGCTTACTGTATATACAAGGTTTGTGGCAAGAAAAAGTTAAATAAGCAACCAGAGAGGTTGTTGGTGACATCAAATGGGGTATTCCATCTGTACTCGCAGCACTGGGGAGGCTGAAGAGCAGGAGGATCTCACGTTTGACTGCACTGACCTTCTGTACCCATTTATAGTTCCCAAACTGGCCTCTGTAAGCATCTGAATTCTCCCTTTCTGTCTTAGTCCATGATTGCATAGGTCATCTAATCATGACTACGAATTTCCTACGCACTCGTAAAAAAAGAGTCCTACGTAGAGTAAGGAGTAGCCTGTTGGAATCTTGGATTCCCTATGAATTAGAAGTCCATTGTGACAAACCTCTTCCAAATGGGCTCTTTAAACTCTTCACATCATACGTACTCCAAAGACTATGGGCAACCATCTATGGCCAAGATCTCTCTCCTTTAGGCTTCTTTGAATAATCTCACATAGAAGGTCCTTCAGTTCTAAGATCATGGAATTTAAGTCTTGGATTTCTCTTAGTTTTCCCCATTTAGGATTTAATTATTAGAAGTCTTATTTTATCTGATCTGGTGACTCCACAGAATGCTTCCTCTAGCAAGTTCCTTTGATCAAACAAAGAAATGAGATTAGGGTCCTTCAAGGCAGCGGCCGTGTTATATCTCTCTAATTCCCAATGCCAGAAAAGGGGCTTCTGAGAATATATGTGCACCATCAATTTTTAGTGGTTGTGATTAGTTCTTTAAGAAATAACAGTAGGAAGTGGCGCTGTAGCTCAAGTGGTAGAGCGCTCGCCTTGAGTTGAAGAGCTGAGGGACAACGCCCAGGCCCAGAGTTCAAGCCCCACGACCGACAAAAAAAAACAAAAAAACAAAAAAAGAAATAACAGTAAATATCTTCATCCTTTTAGTAATATGATAGGCTATAGTTAGCCTGTAAGGGAACAGCATGGTCAGTGACTATTGCTCTGGTTTCTGGAGCCATATTTCTTGTATTCAAATCCTTGCTTTGTCACTTTGTAACTGAGACCTTGGTCATATTATTTAATTTTCTTTCTTTTTTTTTTTTGGGTCCGGTTGTGGGGCCTGAACTCTGTGCCTGGGCGCTGTCCCTCAGCTCTTCAGCTCAAGGCTAGCGCTCTATCACTTGAGCCACAGCGCCACTTCTGGCTTTTCTCTTTTTGCTTATGTGGTGCTCAGGAATTGAACACAGGGCCTCATGCATGCAAGGCAAGTGCTGTACTACTGAGCCACCTTCCCAGCCCCATTATTTAATTTTCTTAGACCTCAGTTGCCTTGACAACAGTACTTACCTCTTAGGGTTGTTATAAAGATTAAGTGAGCTAACATTAATAATAAACTTAGAACTGTGTCTGCCACATTAAGCACAACATTTGTTAAACAGACAAAAAGCTTATTTTAAAATAGGTAGCTGATCTTTATGTACCCTCCTAAGTAGTATTAAGATACAAAGCTGGGGAAAAATATTTTTATATAGCCCAGCCAGAGTTCCAAAATGAGTTTGGCTTATTAAGAATTGCTTGGGGAGCCAGGCACTGGTGGCCTACACCTATATTCCTAGCTACTCAGGAGGCTGAGATCTGAGGATCGTGGTTCGAAGTCAGCCCAGTCAGGAAGTCTTGTGCTATGATTCCTATCTCCAAGTAACCACTAGAAAACTGGAAGTGGAGCTCTGGCTCAAAGTGGCTCAAAAGCAAAAAAGCTCAGGTAGAGTGTTCAGGCTCTGATTCAAGCCCCAAGACTGACAAAAGTTAAAAACAAAAATAAAAATGATTGGGGGTAAAAAATGTTTCAATTTCATCATTAATGAGAATCATCTAGTAGATAATTAAATGTGATGTGGGTTACTATGAAGTTTAACAATGAGAACATTTTGTTTATACAAAATTTCCCCAAAGTGGAAATAGGTCATGTAAATAAAGATGGAAAGTGCATGTTTAAGTACAGTGGAAGCACTAAAATGTTAGGGGATGAGTGAGAAAGAGAAAAGAGAGAGGGAGGGAGAGAGAACGAGAGAAAGAGAAAGAAGAGAGAGGGAGAATATCTCACCATGCAGTACCTAGAAGTCTCTCTGTAGTTCAGGCTAGCTGCACATCCTTAAAAATGTCCTACTGGGGGGGGGAAGGGGGGGAAGGAGAAGGATTGGGATTGGGGGGGAGGGGGGAGGCTGGGAAGGGATGTGAAGGGTAAACAAAGGAGGAGGCTGCAATGCTTGGTAAGAAATGTACGCATTATCCTGCCCATGTAATTGTAACTCCTCTGTACAGTATGCTCACAAATAAAATAAAATAAAATTAAAAAAAATGTCCTACCACTCAACTATTCAAAAGAATGCATGGTCTGGAAAGGTGGCTCAGTGGTAGAGTGCTTGCCTTGCATGTGTGAGGACCTGGGTTCAATTCCTTAGCACCACATAAGCAGAGAAAGCCAGAAGTGGTGCTGAGGCTCAAGTGATAGAGCTAGCCTTGAGCTGAAGAGCTGAAGGACAGTGCCCAGGCCCAGAGTTCAGGCCCCAGGACTGAACAACAACAAAAAAAAACGCCTGCTCTCTCTCTCTCTCTATATATATATTTATATATACACACACACATACACATACACACACATATACATATATATATAATGCTTTTGGAACAGTTCTTTTAAATGAATCATATTCAAAATAAGATCATTGACTGGGAATGTGGCTTACCTAGCAAGCACTGGGTTCGAGTCCTCAGTACCATATAAACAGAAAAGGCTGGAAGTGGTGCTGCAGCTCAAGTGGTAGATTGCCAGCCTTGAGCACAGAAAGACTCAGGGACAGAGCTCAGGCCCTGAGTTAAAGCCCCAGGACTGGCACAAAAAAACAAACAAACAAAAAGCCATAAAAGCTGGATGTGGTGGTGCATGCACAAATTTACAACTTTGTCTTAAAAATTCAAGAATAGGGCTGGATATGTGGCTTAGTGGTAGAGTGCTTGCCTAGAATGCATAAAGCCTTGAGTTTGATTCCTTAGTACCACATAAACAGAAAAAAAAAAGCTGGAAGTAGCTCTGTGGCTCAAGTGGTAGAGTGCTAGCCTTGAGCACAGAGAGGCTGCAGTGACAGTTTCCAGACCCTGAGTTCAAGCCCCAGGACTGGCAAAACAAACAAAAATCAAAAATAATATCAAAAAGGTAGTGTGTGTGTGTGTGTGTGTGTGTGTGTGTGTGTGTTCCAGTACTGGAGCTTGAACTCAGGACCTGGATATTATCCCTTCCTTAGCTTTTTTCCTCAAGGGTGGCATTCTACCACTTGGCCACTATTCTACTTCCAGCTTTTTGCTGGTTAATTGGAGATAGCCTGACTGCTCTGGCTTTCAACCAAGATCCTCAGATTCTAGCCTCCTGAGTAGCTACAATTACAGGCATGACCCACAAACCCCTGGCTCAAAATGGCAATGTCTTGACTCAAAAAGAAATCTTTCTTTTAAAGCAAGGAAATATGTTCTAAGTAAAAGGCAATTTAATCTTTCCTTTCGCTGCCTCTTTAAACCTTGGAGGAAATTTTGGGTGGGTGCCTTGTACCTTTTTTGGTCATCACTTAGATAATGAAAATTCCAGAACATTTTATTTCCAGTAATAGTTGCATTTCTGTAATCACATTGGCTGGTCCAGTGAAATACTTTAAACTAGACTCCTATATGAATTAGTGCTTGCTTTTCCCTGCAGCTCTGCTCTGCCTGGAGGAGGAGGAAAGAGCAGGTTGGAGGATGCTTCTTTTCTCAGCTTCTCCTCCCTGGTCTTCTTTCTGCTGCTTCTTTGGGAAAAGAAGAGGGCCAAAGCCAGGCGCTGGTGGCTCACGCCTGTAATCTAGCTACTCAGGAGGCTGAGATCTGAGGATCGCGGTTCAAAGCCAGCCCGGGCAGGAGAGACCGTGAGACTCTTATCTCCAATAAACCACCAGAAAACCGGAAGTGGTGCTGTAGCTCAAGTGGTAGAGCGCTCGCCTTGAGCTGAAGAGCTGAGGGACAGCGCTCAGGCCCAGAGTTCAAGCCCCACGACCGACAAAAAAAAAAAAAAAAAAAAAAGAAGAAGAGGGCCAAGTAAAGGAAATTGATTGACAACCAGGAAGTTTCTGTTGGTGCCTTGTAGGAGTAACAAGTTCAGATTCTTATTTTTGTCTTTGTATGGTTTTCTCAGAGATTTCCCCTAATTGCAGTCACTGTGATGTGGTCCATGCTGTTCTCAGGAAAGCCACTTATACTCTTAACCCTAAGCCCATGTGTGGGTGTCCAAAGGACACCCACACATGTGCTTTCTGTTGGAGTCTCATGTCCCTACAAGCAGCCCAACTGAGAAATGTTCTTTTACAGCTCATTTCAGGCTGGCTTTTGCCCCTGGGTGCACTTGGCCCTCATGCCAGTACAGCTTATTCCCAGAGAAGGCTGGCCTCTTTCCCTTCCTGCCTCTTCAGGCCAAAGCCATAGCTCACCACCTGATCATTCCCAAAGAAATCTCCAATGGTGGCAGATTTTATCCAGCTCTGCCCTAGAACTAGTTTTTTGAAGGTTTGTCTTGAGGACACACACACACACACACACACAGAGGGTCAGCGCAATCCAGTTTCCAGAAAATTCTCCGCTTCTGACTTCAATAAAAAAATATTTTGCTCACAATATTGGCTAAGGTTCACAAAGCCAGCTTTGGATTCTTGCCACTGTAAGTCCTGTTGAGGAGGTAGCTACACTCTTTGGAATGTGTTTGTGATTTCTATTGTTTCCTCTCACCATTTGAGACCGAAGTGGAAAGGTAGTCAGAAAAGGGTCTTACTACATCCTACTTCACTTATATATCTAGGGAGAACTTCTTTAAATCTAGTTGATAAATGAGCCACCTGCCTTTTAGGGACTGAGGGGCTGAAGAGAGGGCTATAAAGGGAGATATTTCATGGCATAGCTTCTTATAGCTTTTACATTTTATATCTTGTGCATTTGCTTCCTATTACATATCTGTAATATAGTGTATATTATATATAATATAATATTTATAATCATCTTGTTCTAATTTGTTTCATCTTGCAAAGAGCAGAAGCAAATACAGAAAAAGATGGTGTGTGTGTGTGTGTGTGTTTGTGTGTGTGTATCTGTGTGTTAGTACTGGGGCTTGAACTAAGGGCCTCATATTCTCCCTTAGCTTTTTTGCTCAAGGATGGAGCTCTATTATTATAATTCGAACCATATCTTCACTTCTGGATTTTTAGCGGTTAATTGGAGATACAGCCTCTTGGATTTGTCTATCTAGGCTGGCTTTGAACCTCATTCTTTAGCTGTAAGTCTCTTGAGTAGTTAGGATTATAGGAATGACCCTCTAATGATACCCAGCTAAGATATTTGGTTTTATTTGCTAATTAATTAAGTACCAGCACTGGGGATTGAAATCAGGGCCACACTATTTCTTAGCTTTTTTTTTTTGCTCAAGGCTGGTACTCTACCACTTGAGTCACAGCTCCACTTCTGGCTTTTTAGTGGTTAAGCAGAGATGAGACTCATGGATATTCCTGCCTGGGCTGGTTTCTAACCAAAATCCTCAGCTCAGCCTCCAGAGTAGCTAGAATAACAAGTGTGAACCCCTCTGGCACTCACGTGGGATATTTGTTTTACAATTAAACTCAAAGCAAGGAGTGAAAATGAACTCCTATTTTTTCAAGCTACAAAAAGCCTCTAAGTCTCCATGTATCTTACTTCTGTGCTCTTGGATTTGTTTTTGATTAAGTTATATTGTCTCCATTCTTTAGTGCTTATTTCTGCCTTGGTGGTGCTACCACACTGATAAATTCTGTTCAATTCAGCTTTGCTAACACGGTTGAATAGGATTTTAAGTCACAAAGGTGCAAAAGGGGAAGGCAAACGAGAAACCATCATAGACTATTGCTGAGCTCATGGATGATGAAGCAGGACCTTCACGGTCAGGTTCATTGTCATAGTACGCTCATGCTCCAGGAAGCCATCAGCAGGGCAGGAAAACCTGCCAGCTTTTTGTCATAAGGGTATTTTGTGTCTCATTTTTTTTTCAAGCTTTGAAAGTAAGTGTCAAAGATAAAGGAGCGCCTCCACAGTATTACATAACGGGTGACAGCTTTTGTTGCTGTCTACTTCTACCCTTGGGGTAGGACTAAGTGTTTTTCTTTATTTCTTAGAAAAAAATCCATTCTACAAAACACTACAGGGAGATTTTGTACAGAAGATGGATTGGAAGATTACATCATATACCATACAATCAAATTGAATGAAAGTCTCATAAACGGTTCTGTTCTCCCCTTGAGTTCATCCAGAGGCACCCACTAGCCCTTCGCAGATAGTTTTCTCAGGCAGCCTTCTGAAGCCCGCTGGTTACAGTCAGCCTACAGCCCCTAAGTTCTCTCCTTCAAACTCTGAACTCTCCTTTGTCTCCTAAAGAGCATTTTCAACTCTCTTATCTCTTCAATTTTGCATCTGTTTCTCTGAACTTCTGAATGTAAAACACACACACACACACACACACACACACACACACACACACACACACACACACACACACACACCCTTTTCTGGGCCTCAAGGTGTTAGTTCAGTGGTAGAATGTGTTCTTAGCATACCCTGGCTTCAGTCCACAGCACCAAAGAAACAAGTAAACAAATAAAAACTTCCTTATCTCAAAAATAATTTTTTCTGTCATATGACAAGAAATCAACCATAAATAAAAATAGAATCTAGATTTACACAACTGAGTATGTTTGGTGTTACAAAGTCCTGGAATATTAGAGGTATGAGGTTAGGGATATAACTCAAGAGTAAAGTGGTTGCCTGGCTTGTATGAGTTCCTGGATTTGATATCCAGTAAAGAGGCCAGGCATGATGGTGTGCACCTGTAATCCCACCACACAGGATGGGAACACAGTAGGATTATCAGTATGAGGTCACTCTAATCCTAGGCAAGACTGTCAAAAAGATAAAGGAGGCTGGATGCTGGTGGCTCACACCGTGGGGCTTAAACTCTGGGCCTGGGTGCTATCCCTCAGCTCTTCAGCTCAAGGCTAGCACTCTACCACTTGAGCCACAGTGCCACTTCCAGTTTCCTGAGTGGTTTATTGGAGATAAGAGTCTCACGGACTTTCCTGCCTCGGCTGGCTTTGAACCCTGATCCTCAGATCTCAGCCTCCTGAGTAGCAAGGAGGACAGGATAAGCCACCAACGCCCAGCTGAAGCTTATATCTATTAATCCTAGCTACTCAGGAGACTGAGATATGAGAATAAAGGTTCAAAGCCAACCCCAGTTAGACTGAACTCTAATCTCCAAGTAACCAGCAAAAATCTATAACTGGAGTTATGGTTCAAGAGATGGCGCACCAGCTGTGAACAAATAAGGCTCTGAATCCAAGCCTTAGTACTGGCATGAAAGCTACTATGGCCTTGATTTAACAAAGAACCTGAGACCTAGAATAAAAATCTAATAAAATCTACTAGTTATTCTCCAAAGTCTATTTCTCCTTCTCCAGCAGTAATGAGTTTAGTGTGGCTACATGACTAAACTCTCACCAATAGAATGGGAATAGAGGCCCCCTGCTTCTCTCTGGAGCTGGAAATTAGACTTCAGAGAGACACATTTGGCTCATTCAGCAAAAGGAATAAGTACTCTTACTTCATGGTTTGATAGCACCAGCATTACCAAGGAGCTCAAGAAGAAAGGTGAATCAGCCTCTTTCCAGATACATTGCATCAGAGTCTAGAGTTTCATAATATGCTCAGAGAAGAACTGACCTAGAAGCTATCAGAGCCCTAAGATAGAAGGAATCAGTGTTCATTCTATCTTAGCCATTTTTTGTGTAGGAAAAGAGGAGATGAAATGCTCAGGACCTAACCCAAGGCCTTGCTTCAGCATTCTGTGCCATGGAACCACACTCCAGTTCCATTCTGACCACTTTGAACAATAGTGCAGTGGTATTAAGTACATTCAGATTGTTGTGAAACCATCACCACCAACTGTTTCCCAAACGCTTTTCATCTTGTACAATGGACACTTGAAACTCTATACTATTTAACAACAACTGCCCACTCTCCCCCAACCCAGCCCCTGGCAACTCCATTCTGCTTTCTACTCTGGGACTGTTAGGAGAGGAAAAGGAAACTCTTAACTTGTGTACTGCTCAGATTCCCCTCCTTTAGGACAAGCACTCATTTCCTCAGCTGCTAAGAGTATTGGCAGGTGACAGCTTTAGCTGAGTCTCTCTCTAGACACTACGCTTGATGAAGAGATATCTGACCCCAAATCTTTCCAGAGTCAGTCAGTTGTTGCAGCGATCCAAGGGATGCAGAGGTCAGTTCAAATACTGATCCCCTTGCCCCATCTTGGGGTAACTCTAAAGGACTATTGACGGACCCTTTCTTGAGTTACTGTGAATGCATTACAGTTTAACTTGTCCCTCTGTCTAAGACTACTACTTTTCTTCCTCTGTGATTGATTTGGTAAACACTCATTTTTCATACCCTTGTCTTATCTGAGGGATAAGAGCTATTCACAGTAGGAAAACCTAGGACTCTAAAACTACTCTTTTCTTCCCACTTACCTCAATATCATCTCTAGCCTGTCAACGTAGTAAATAAAAAAAAAATATATTTGAGGGCTGGAATGTGGCTTAGTGATAGAGTGCTTGCGTAACATGCAGGAAACCCTGGGTTTGATTCCTCACATAAACAGAAAAAGCCAGAAGTGGCACTGTGGCTCAAGTGGTAAAGCAAAAGAAGCTCAGGGACAGTTCAAGCCCCAGGACAGGCAAAAAAAAAAAAAAAAAGAATATTTGAGCTGAATAATCTTAACAACTCAGAAGGTTGAGATATGAGAATCCCAGTCCAGAGCTAGCTCAGACAGACAAAACCTTGAGCCTTTTTTTTTTTTTTTGTCGGTTGTGGGGCTTGAACTCTGGGCTTGGACGCTGTCCCTCAGCTCTTCAGCTCAAGGCGAGCACTCTACCACTTGAGCTACAGCGCCACTTCCGGTTTTCTGGTGGTTTATTGGAGATAGGAGTCTCACAGTCTCTCCTGCCCAGGCTGGCTTCGAACCGCGATCCTCAGATCTCAGCCTCCTGAGTAGCTAGGATTACAGGTGTGAGCCACCAGCACCCGGCTAAAACCTTGAGCCTTTTTATCTCCAATTAACTTGCAAAGAGCCAGAAGTGGAGGTGTGCCTCAAGTGGTAAAGCACCAGCCACGAGGAAGAAAACCAAGTAAAAGAACACAATTCCCTGAGTTCAAGCCCCAGTACCAGTACACACACAAAAAGAGGCATCATTAATGAAATTTAGCATGCATATATGCTTTGTAACACACACACATATATTAATCTTCTATTTTTATTTTTGTTCCAGTATTTGGCTTGAGCTCAGCCTGAGTCTGTCTCTTAGATTTTTTTCCTCCAGGCTGGTGCTCTATCACTTGACTCACAGCTCCACTTTTGGCTTTTTGCTAGTTAATTGAACATAAGAGTTTCACAGACTTTCCTATCTAAGCTAGCTTTGAAACATGATCCTCAAATCCCAGCCTCCTGAATAGTTTGCCAGGAGTAAGCCTCTGGCATGTGATTTCTTTCCATTTTTTTTTAACTCTATGTGTAACTATGTGGGTTTCACCTTCATTCACCTTCTTACATAGCAAGACAGCTGCCTCAGTTTCAGAACTAAGACCTTTGAATAGTTGTTTATAAAAACAAGGAAGAGCAGTTTCTCTTCATGAGTTCCTTTTTTATCAGGAGAATAAAATCTTTTTCAGAGGAGACTCAACAGATTTCTTAGCAAGTCCCCCAAACAGTATTGGGTCCTGGCTCAGGCACAAGTGGAGTGATAACAGGCATTTGAATGGCTAGGTAATCATAATGAATAGCTGGCACTTGAAGTCCAATACCAAGATCTCTTGTCAGCACTTTGGTCCAAGTCAAGACAGTGTTTGCAGTCTGGAGCATTAAAGTTCTAGTGACTTACTGCTTCTTGGTCCTTTACTTGATGATATAGCTTGACTCCGGAATATGCATTCTGGAATATTCCTGGCTCTGCCAAATAGCAGCATGTAGTTACATTTCTTTATCACATACTGAAAAAAATCTCTGGCTTTTGCAGAGCTTATTTTTTTATTTTAATTTTATTGTCAAGGTGATGTACAGAGGGTTATAGTTACATAAGTAAGGTAGTGAGTACATTTCTTGTTGAATTTCCTCCCTCTTCTCTGCCCTCTGCTTACATTTTAATAGAAGCATATAAGCAATGTGCAACAAAGTTAATTTTTGTAGTACTCAGAAGATGCTTTCTAGTAGAAAAATAGAGTATGGGAGATCTGGTATATTGGGAGGGTGAGGACACATCACAGGACTGTTAGGGGAGCTTTATTGAGATGATGACATGTGTATTAAGCCTTGAAGAAAATCAAAGAGTGAGCCATGTGAGCGTATGAATCAGACTATTCCAGGCAGGCAGAGAATCAGCTGCATCCTAAGCTAATATTACTGAAGCAAGAGAACGAAGGACATTTTTATGGAAAAGTAATGAATGACATTAATGTGTCTGAAGAGAAGCCCAAGGATATTCATAATGTGGAACCTTGGTGGACAATCTTAACACTTGGGCTCTCTCTCTCTCTCTCTCTCTCTCTGTACTGGGGCTTGAACTTGGGGCCTGTGTGCTGCCCAGCTTTTTCCACTCAAGGCTGGTGTTTTACCACTTGAGCCATAGCTTTACTTCCAATTTATTTTGGTTGTTAATTGGAGATAAGAGTCTTGCAGACATTTCTGCCCAGACTGACTTTAAACCATGATCCTTAGATCTCAGACTTGGGGCTGGGAAGGTGGCAGAACCACTTAAACAAAAAGAAAAAAGCTGGAATTGGTGCTGTGGCTCAAGTGGTAGAGTGCTAGCCTTGAGCTGAAGAGCTGAGGGACAGCGCCCAGGCCCAGAGTTCAGGCCCCACAACTGAACCCCCCCCCCAAAAAAATCTAAATCTCTGGATCTCAGACTCTTGAGTAGCTAGGATTAGAGGCATGAGCCATTGGTGCTATGATTTGTGGGTTTTTTTTTTTGTTGTTGTTGTTTTTGGTCAGGGCCTGGTCACTATCCCTGAGCTTCTTTTGTTCAACACTAGTACTCTACCACTTGAACTATAGCACCATTTCCAGCCTTTTCTGTTTATGTGGTACTGATGAATTGAACTCAGCGCTTCATGCATGCTAGGCAAGCACTCTACCACTAAGCCACATTCCCAACCCTATAATTTTTTGTTGTTGTTGTTGGTCATGGGGCTTGAACTCTGGGCCTGAGCACTGTCCCTGAGATTTTCAGCTCAAGGCTAGAGCTCTACCTCTTGTACCACAGCACCACTTATAGTGGTTAATTGGAGATAAGAGTCTCATGGCCTTTCCTGCCCTGGCTGGCTTTGAACCCTGATTCTCAGATCTCAGCCTCCTGAGTAGCTAGGATTATAGGTGTGAGCCACTGGCTCCCTGCATGATTTTTTGTTGATGTTGTTTTTTTAAGGAACTGTTTTTTGTTGATTGGTTATTCTGGGAATTGAACCCATGGCTTTATGAATACTAGCACTATACCACTGATCTACACATCCGCAGCTCTTGGTTTGTTTAGGTATTTACTTATTCATTCATTTATTTAGAGATGGGCTCTCACATGTACTTAGAAATGTAGCCCAGGCTGACTTCATGCCTGTGACCCTCCTACCTCTATCTCCTCAAAACTGGGATGAGCTGGGCATCGGTGGCTCATGCCTGTAATCCTAACTGCTCAAGAGGCTGAGATCTGTGGGATGCGGTTCAAAGCCAGCCCAGGCAGGAAAGTCTGTGAGACTCCTATCTCCAATAAACCACCAGAAAATCAGAAGTGGCAGTATGGCTTAACCGGTAGAGCACTCAGCTTGAGCTGAAGAGTGCAAGGACATCGCCCAAGCCCAGAGTTCAAGCCCCAAGACCGACCAAAAAAAAAAAACAACCCAAAAAACCAAAAACCAAAAACTGGGATGAAAGGGCTTGGAATATGGCTTTGTGGTAGAGTGTCTAGCAGGCATGAAGCCCTGGGTTCAATTCCTCAGTACTACATACACAGAAAAAGCCAGAAGTGGAGCTGTGGCTCAAGCGGCAGAGTGTTATCCTTGAACAAAAGACGCTCAGGGACAGTGCCCAGGCCCTGAGCTCAAGCCCTAGGACTGGCAAAAAAAAACAAAAAAAAAAGACTGGGATGAGAAATACATGCCTCCATATACCTAACATCATATCTGGTTGTTTTTGTTTTTTGTTTTTGTTTTTTTCAGTGTTGGGTATCAAACCCAGGGCCTTGTGCATGTTAGGCAAGTACTTTACCACTGAGCCACATCTCCGTCCCAAGCTATATGATTTTAATGTTTCACACAGTGCATAGGTCTTGATTAAGGAAATAAATTGCATGGAAAAGCAATTTAAGTTGAGTATAATGGCACATTACTGTAATCTTACCTACTCAAAAGGCAGAAGAAGGAGAAACTCAGTTTGAGTAGGAAAAGATCAAGACTCCATCTGAAAAACAAAGGAAAAGCAAAATAAACACAGGTTATAATTCAAGGTAACGTGTTTGTGTGAGGCCCTGAGTTCAATTTCCCAGTGTCTGTCGTAAAAAAAAAAAAATGTAAGCATCAATTCAATGCCTGGAAACTAAATGATAAATGACTAGGTACATGAACTATAATGACGATGATGATAATGACATTTCACCAATCTGAGGATACTCTCCTAATTTAACCTGTGCTAGAAGTAAGTAAATCTTATCCCTTTAAACTCAGCTAAAACAAAGTCAAGTTTTCTACTGCTCAACCTTGATTTTTAGTTATAGCCCTAACAATCACAGTGCCACTTTGAAGCAAATGTTAAAATAAAGCCCCCACCATCTCACTATCTAACCATATGGTCTTTACTTTTCTACGAGTTTTTCTTTCTCTATTTTGTAAGTTAAAATAGTTGAATCATGGCACATGTATACATATGTATCCTGGTTACTTCAAATAACATCATCCAACAAGCTATCTTAATACACAGTTAATACATCGTTTCCACAATTATAATTCTTAGTAGCTGCAAAATTTTCCATGTTTACTTGTCTGCTTTCCTATTGTTGCTTATTTAGGTTGTTTTTAATGAATCTCGATTGCAAGTAGGGCTGCAATCTCATGCATTCATAATATTTTTCTGTCTAGAAATTACTGCCAAGAGCAGTATTTTGGGTCAAAAGGTATGAATATTTTAATAACTCTCAGTGCCTAATGCCAAAGTGTGGAAAAGTTTGTACTGATTTATAGGGTCAAAGGTTGGGGCTTTTCATAAGAAAAAAGAAAGCAAAGAGTAAAATCAAACACATCAAACTAGAGTCATTTAGAAAACAGATTTCCTAATACCATTTTAATGAAACTCTACCCTTAGAGGTTTTCAGCAGTTACAGTCTTTTTTTTTTTTAAATCTATTTGAGCTTCAGGTTACACTTAAATCTTAGCCTAAACGTTAGGACTGGAGTATTGTTGTCTTCTTCTTACCTGTATTGAGAGTTGATTTTTTTGAAAGCCATTTTAAGCCATGAACTGGTGGCTCATGCCTATAATCCTAGCTACTGAGGAGGCTGAGATCTGAGGATTGAGGTTTGAAGCCAGCCTGGGCAGGAAAGTCCATGAGACTCTTCTCTCCAATTAACCACCAAAAAGGTGGAAATGGAACTGTGAACTGTGACTCAAATGGTAGAGTACTAACCTTGAGCAAAAAGGAGATAGCATCTAGGCCATGAGTTTAAACCTCAGAACCATCCCATGCACGTGTGTGTGTGTGTGTGCGCGCGCGCGCACACACACACACACAATTGTTTATAACCCATATTTTTGGATATATTGAAAGGAAAAAAAGACCCATATTTTCCTTTCCTTTTAATTTTTTACTGTTATTATAGAGGTGATATGTAGAGGGGCCAGTCACAGTTCTTTTTGGACAATGTCATCCCTTTCCTTGCCCTCCCCCAGTTTTTCCCTACTGTCCCAACCCACAAGGGGTATAGTTCATTTCAACATAGCGTCTATAAGATGAGCAGCACCACTGCATCTGTTCACCCTTTGTCCCTCTGGTTCTGTGCCCCCTCTTACCCTCCCAAAGACAGATAATTGAACAAACAAGACAAAAAGAAAAGAAAACGAAAACAGCACCCAAGGAAAAAAACCTGTTGTTTCCATTTCTCAGAGTTCATGTCAATACATATCATTTGATATGATCGGAGGTACATTGGGTCTTTGTGTTCCTCTCCTGAGATAATCCTCCTTTGGGCTCATTGTGTGTGAATACCTAGAGCCCTGTATAATGTATCATGTCCCAGTGTATTTTAGATCTAACTTCTGCATATGAGAGAAAATATGTGCTGTTTGTCTCTTTGAGCTTGGCTTTTCTTTTTATATTCTTAAAAAATTTGTTATAAAAGTGAGATATAGAATGGTTACAGTCACATAAGTCAGGTAATGAGTATATTTCTTTTTGGACAGTATCACCCCTTCCCTCACCATATTTTTTTCCTCATATTATTTAAAAACTGTTTTAATTGTGTGTCTGAATCTAGCCATTATTTATTATTATTATTATTATTAGTAGTAGTAGTAGCAGTAGTAATAGTAGTATATGGGGCTTGAACTCAGGACCTCATACTCTTGCTGGTAATCTACCACCTGAGTCATACCTCTACTTCTAGTGTTTTTTGCTGGTCAATTGAAAATAGTAGTCTCCTAGATTTATCTGCCTGAACTGGCTTCAAACTAAGATTTTTAGACTTCAGCCTCCTGAGTAGCCAAGATTACCAGTGTGAGCTACTGTCATTCAATTCTAGCCTTTTTATTACACCAGGAGGTAACTTAATTTGTCCCCCCCCCCCCCCCCCGCCCTAGATGAGGTGAGCTATTAAAAGAAATCTAAGATGTAGAATTAACCAGCCTTGGTGATTAACTATCTAATCTCCCTGCTTTCTGTAAGTGAGGAAAAACAGGTCTTCAGTGGGATATTGAAGTAAAATCTGACCAGCTGGTTCAGAGTGGGTTGGTTATATCCAGGAATAGCAGGAGTAGATCTATCAATTTGGGACACAATAATAATCCAGTTAAATTCCCAATGTCTGTTCTTTCTTTTCCCTTCTCTTCCTTTCCCTTCTCATCCTTTCTTGACCAATTCGGTACTCAAGTTACTAGTTGAGGTTGAGCTACGTATACCTGGCTGGATGGAAGGAAATTCTAGCAGGAAAAACAGGTTTTGAGTGAGGTGGATGTTGGAGCCTGAGCAAGGATGAAGATGGCATCCCCATGGATGTTAGCCTGGCTGGGCATTCAGAAACTAAGGGGTGAACAAGAAGGAGCATAGTCAAAGTAATGTGGTTGCATGGATGTAAAGAAAACAATGCCATCTGCTGAAATTGTTTTAAGTAGAGGTTTAAGCAGAGGTAAGAGAGAGGGATAGAAGGGAGGAGAGAGACTGGGATACATTATATATGCATGGAAATGGCACGATGAAGCCCTTCCTTGTGCAATTAATATATGCTAATAAACTGAGCAGGATCAGAAAGCACCTACTTGTGGGAAAGAATGATGGCAGCTACGTATGTGTATACACACACATATATACACACATGCATATCGATACCTATACACACATGCACATAAACACACACACATATGCATGTGTGTGCTGGTGCTGGTACTAGAACTCAAGGCCTTATGCCCTCACTTGGCTTTTTCACTCAAAGGCCGGCACTCTAGCATTTAAGGTACTCGTCCACCTCCAGCTCTTTGGTGGTTAATTGAAGTGTCTCATGTACTTTTTCGTTCTGGCTGGCTTTGAACTATGATCCTCAGATCTCAGCCTCTTGAATAGTTAGGATTACAGATGTGAGCCTCCAGTGCTTGGCTTAAACTTTATATTATAACTTCTTCTTTGTTTTATTTTTTTTGCTAGTCCTGGGACTTGAACTCAGGGCCTGAGCACTGTCTCTGAGCTTCTTTTGCTCAAGGCTAATACTCTACCATTTAATCCAGAGTGCCACTTTCGGCCTTTTCTGTTTATGTGGTACTGAGAAATTGAATCCAGGGCTTCATGCATGCTAGGCAAGCACTCTACCACTAAGCCATATTCTCAGCCCTATCTTATAGCTTCTTCTTCTTCTTTTTTAAATAATTTTTTTATTGTGAGAATACTGTACAGAAGAGGGGTTACAGTTACATGAGCAAGGTAATGAGTACATTTCTTATCAAGCATTGTTGTTTGTTGTCTCCTCCTTTGCTTTTCCCCTTCCATCCCTTCCTACATACTACCCCTCCCCCCCCCCCCCCCCCCCCCCCCCCGCCTAAATTGTAAAGTTGGTTTTTTGACATAGTGTCTTGTACATCTCATTGTTGCAATGGGTCATCTTATAACTTCTCATGAGTAAAAAATAATTGTTTAGCTGGGTGCCAGTGGCTCACACCTGTAATCATAGCTACTCAGGAAGCTGATCTGAGGTTAGCTGTTCAAAATCAACCCAGGCAGGAAAGGCCATGAAACTCCTATCTCCAATAAACCACTAGAAAACCGGAAGTGGTGCTGTGGCTCAAGTGGTAGAGTGCTCGCCTTGAGCTGAAGAGCTAAGGGACAGTGCTCAGGCCCAGAGTTCAAGCCCCAATGCTGACAAAAGAAAAAAATTGTTTGAGAGAAGAGTTTTTTGCTTAACTCTCCATTTCTGCCATAATATAATTTAAGTTGCTTTCAGTATTCCTAAGTAGACAGTGTAAGTGCAAAGATAGGAGAAAAAATAAAAGAAAAAGAATTAAAAAATCATACAACAATCTTTTTTTATTGTGAACATACTGTACAGAGGGGTTACAATTACATGGGCAAGATAGTGAGTACATTTCTTATCAAGCATTGCAGCCTCCTCCTTTGTTTACCCTTCACATTCCTTCCCAGCCTCCCCCCCGCCCCCCCGCAACAATCTTTTTTAAAATTGTACCATTTCCTCCCCTTTCCCCATTGATTATTTTGAGATAGGGTTTCACTTTTTGCTGGGGCACATGCCTAGGACCATGATCCTCCTATTTTATACTCTCCACAATAGCTTGGATGACAGGAATGTGCCACTCTATCTTCTTCTAGAGAGATGGAGTCCCTTGAGCAGGTCTGGAGCCACAATTCTGATCTCAGCCTTTCCAATAGCTATGATTACGGATATGAAGACAGTGCCTAGCTGCTTATTTTTTCTTTTCTCAAAGTTTGAAGACTTGAAAATAGTAGGCAGGCAGGGCTACTTAAGGTTCTTGAGTAACTGTGGAATTCATTATCTGGAGTACTTTAACATCATACATTGTTAATATTCAAATTTTAAGTAACTTTCCATACTGAAACTATAGTTTTGGGCTTCAAGGAAGGAGTCAAGGCTTTCAGAAAAAGCAGTTTTAACTTCTGCTAGAATTTTAGCATACAGAGCTATCTCAGAACCAGAGCCTCATTTCTGCCATATACCACTCGGTACACACACACACACACACACACACAATGCACTTATAGTATTTTTTTAATTTTTTTTGGTAGGTTGTGGGGCTTGAACTCTGGGCCTGGGCGCTGTCCCTCAGCTCTTCAGCTCAAGGCGAGCGCTCTACCACTTGAGCTACAGCGCCACTTCCGGTTTTCTGGTGGTTTTTATTGGAGATAAGAGTCTCACAGTCTTTCCTGCCCGGGCTGGCTTTGAACTGCGATCCTCAGATCTCAGCCTCCTGAGTAGCTAGGATTACAGGCGTGAGCCACCAGCGCCCAGCTTATACATTTAGGATAAACCTATTACATAGGAGAGATATCTGATGAGAAAGGGAACTTAGGTTAAAAGGGGAACTTTGGGGACTGGTTAAATTTTGTTCTTTTTTTATAAAAAGCCCATAAAATTAGGTTTTAGTTTTCTTCTCTTTATTTTATTTGCAATGCCTAAAGTACTTAGGACAGCTCTTGGCTCACAAAAGAATCAGTAAATACTTGTTGACTTAAAAAAAAAAAACACCTCACTTTGATATGCATCCTTAGAGACATATTTCCGGGTTCTGATTCCCTGCGGCATATGTAAAAATAGACCATGAGCAAAATGTGTTGCAGAAAGAAACTTCTGGAATACAAAATGCTGGGTCATGCTCTTTTACCTTTTCTACCAATAACCACAGAATTACTACATACATGGAATGACAACTTCACCTTCTTTAATGCTCCCTATCACTCTGGTTAACAAGGCATCAGTTTAAGGTACTTAAGTTTATAGTGTGTGAAAATAAGAGTTATTCCTTGAACCAAGAGTGGTAGTATATATTTGTAATCCCAGCATTTGGAAGGCTTAGGCAGGATCACAGGATCCAGGCTTGCCTGGGCTGCATAGTAAGAACTCTATTTCAAAAAAAAAAAAAAAGAAAAAGAAAACAAAATTTGTTTCTTGCTTTTTAGTGTTTTCTTTAAAAAAAAAAAAAAGGAAAAAAATCCCACAGAATCCAGGATCTAATAAATACAAAAGAAATATTTAGACATAAAATTCTGAGATAATTGTACACTGATTGGGACATTGCTTATTTGCATTTGTATTCATTATTCAATGATGTGGTTCTTTAAAGGCTTCTACTTTGACTAAGCATAATTTTCACTCAGAATAGACAAAAGCATTTTGTATTTGTTTTCTATCCAAACCTTCATTATTTTTATTTCCATAGCATTGTAGCTAAGAGACTAGACTCTGGCTTTGATTATCTTGTTTCAAGGTATGCCTTCGTTTCCTCCCTTCTATATCGGGATCATGTTCAAGTATAGAGTATTGCTCAGTAGTAGAGCCTAGATCCTGGAGGACCTGGGTTCCAGCCCCAGTATTTCAAACTAAATAAATATGAGCTGAGTACCAGTGATTCACATTGGTAATCCCAGTTACTCAGGAAGCTGAGATCTGAGAATCAATGTTCAAAAGCAGCCCTGGTAAAAAAAACCCTTGAGACTCTTATCTCTAATTAACGACCCAAAAACTGGAAGTAGAGTTGTGGCTCAAGTAGTAGAGTACCAGCATTGAGCAAAAAAGCTAAATGATAGTGCCCAGACCCTGAGTTCAAGCCAGTACTGGCACGCACACACACACACACACACACACACACACACACACACACACGCCCACACAAGCACACACAAGACCATCTATTTGCTAGGAGTATTCAACACATGGAAAATTATTTTCCAGATCTCAACTCTGAGCAAATATTCACTTCTAGTGAATCATGGGAGTAACCTTCACTTCTACAAAGTACCTAGAGTGAGATGTGAGAAAGAACAACTTAGGCAAAATTTAGATCTGTGAACTGTGTTTATGGTTTAGGGATCTATTGTTAATTTGTACAACATGTTCTGATGGCAGAATGGCTTCCTAAATTTGAACTTGAACTTGACATGGAGAGAGGCAATCTGACACCTCTGTTGCAATCAGCCTATTTTCAACAGCCGAGAAGCAAACTGAAATAAAATGAATCTCAGAGTTTTTGGAAGGTTTATGACTGAGAGGATGATGTCATTTTTCCTTTCTGGTGCTTTTAAAACTCCATGAGGCCACTTGTGGGAGATGTGTACTTTAGTCCTAATGCACATGACAGGCAGAGAGATTGCACAGGGATGCTACAATACCCAAAACTGTTCCCTTTCTGATAAGAGCTGGAAATTTCTATTTTAAGTGGAGGCTCAGGAAGCAGTTCTGATAAATGTTTACTAAATTTGTTTAATTGCTGTTGAATTATTTGTGTGTGTGTGTGTGTGGTCATAGGGGGCTTGAACTCAGGGTCTTATGCTCTCACTTTACTTTTTTTGCTCATGGCTAGTACTCTACTATCTGAACCACATTCCCACTTTTTGCTTCAGTTACTTTTCAGATAGTATCTTGGGGGTTTTCCTGGGTGGGAGGACCAAGTTCCTCTAACCTGAGCCTTTGTACCTGAGACCACAGAGAGGAACACTATGACCAGCTTGTTGATTGAGAAAGAATCTTGCTCACATTTTGCTCAGGTTGGACTCTGGACTGTGATCCTCCTGTGATCTCTGCCTTCCAAGTAGCTTTGATTCTAGGGGTAATATCACCATACCCTACTACGTATATATGTATAATTTATTTATTTGTTTTTTTTTTGTCAGTTCTAGTGCTTGAACTCAGGGCCTGAACACTCTCTCTGAGCCTCTTTGTGCTCAAGGCTAGCACTCTATCACTTGAACCAGAGTACCACTTCCAGGTTTTTTTTGTTTTTTGTTGTTGTTGTTGGTTGTGTGGCCTGAACTCTAGGCCTGGGCCCAGTCCCTCAGCTCTTAAGCTCAAGGCTAGCACTCTACCACTTGAGCCACAGCGCCACTTCCAGCTTTTTCTGCTTATGTGGTGCTGAGGAATCGAACCCAGGGCCTCATAAATGCTAGGCAAGCACTCTACCACTGAGCCACATTCCCAGACCCACTTCCAGTTTTTGAGTAGTTAATTGGAGATAAGAGTCTCATGGGAACTTTTCTGTCTGGACTGGCTTCGAACTCTGATCCTCAGATCCTGAGTAGCTAGGATTATAGGTGTGAGCCACCAGCACCTGGCAGTAAATACAGTTTTAATATGCATATCTGAGTTCATATTCTCTGGGATGTAGAAACCAATGTAGAAGTGATTTAGATTTATTGTGGATAAAACCTGTGAAAGAAGCTGAGTGCCAGTGGCTCATGAATGTAATCTTAACCACTCAGGAGCCTTGATTTGAGGATTATGGTTCAAAACAAGCCAGGGCAGGAAAGTCTATCAGACCACCAATAAAAACCTATGGCATTTTTTTTTTGTGTGTGGACCTTTGGCTCACGTGGTGGAGCACTAGCCTTGAGAGGATAAAGCTAAGGGACAGCTCAGTCCATGAGTTCAAGCCCTAGCACTGGCACCAAAACAAAAACAAAAATCCCCGGTAAAGATAGTAGACATGGAGAGTGAAAGAAGGGAGAAGAAGCCTTTAGACTGTGAGGAAGGGCCACAACCTGTGACTGAAGAGAGGGAAGAACTAAGAAGTGAACGCAAAGAGCTTTGGGCTGTGGAGTAACTGTGAGAAAGTCTTGGCCCATCTAATGGCAAGTTGCAATGCCAAGATGGCCTGGTTGTAGGCCCAGATTGTGCTTTGTCACTAGCTGGGAGCTGTCCAAGGAGAGTGTGCCTTGGATTTGAAGGCTGTAACAAATCCCAAAGTTTCCATAGCTAGAAAATGTCAGCTGACTGCACTCTTTGGCTACTGCTTTCCTGAGAGGATCTCTGAGCAGAGTAATTCCATGGTGACATGCTATGATATGCATCATGTTAAACACTAGGAAGAAAACAGAATACCATATGAGTTGGATTTTGTCTATCTTTAACTAATGAGACACAAGTACTCTTTCACCAAATTTGCAGGTTTTGTTTGCTGACAAATGTGTGGCTCATAAACCAATATGGTTCTTTCTGATTCAGATGGCCAGCTTCATACTTTCCCCTCTGCTGCTTCTGGCCTTTCACTTGCTTCTTTCTTTCTTTCTTTCTTTCTTTCTTTCTTTCTTTCTTTCTTTCTTTCTTTCTTTCTTTCTTTCTTTCTTTCTTTCTTTCTTTCGTTCCTTCCTTCCCTTTCTTTCTTCCTTCCTTCCTTCCTTCCCTTTCTTCCTTCCTTCCTTCCCTTTCTTCCTTCCTTCCCTCCCTCCCTTCTTCCCCCCTCTCTCCCACCCTCCCTCCCTCCTTCCTTCCCCCCTCTCTCTCTCTTTCTTTCTTTCCTTTTGTCAGTCGTGGGGCTTGAACTCTGGGCCTGGGCACTGTCCTTCGCTCTTCAGCTCAAGGCTAGTGCTCTACCACTTGAACCACAGAGCCACTTCCAGCTTTTTCTGCTTATGTGGTGCTGAGGAATTGAACCTTGGGCCTCATGCATGCAAGGCAAGCACTCTACCAGTGAGCCACCTTCCCAGCCCCTCACTTGCTTATTTCTTATCTGACATCTATACCATAAGGCAGTTGCTAAATTTTAAAACAATCTTCTAATTACAATAGCTTTAGATTTCTTGCAAATCAAAACTACACTAAGATTCCATCTCACCCCAAGCACAATGGCAATCATACAACAATAAACACTATCAAGTATATATTCAGGGAAAGGAACACTTAATACTAATGGTGGGAATGTAAGCTGTGATGGAAATCAGTATGAAGATTCCTCAAAAATCTAAAAATAGACCTACCTGTCTGATGACCCACTATACACCACTCTTGGGCAAAGGAGAATAAATAAACAAAAAATACCTGTATAGGGCTAGGAAGGTGGCTCAGTGGTGGAGCGCTTGCCTTGCATGCATGAGGCCCTGGGTTTGATTCCTCAGCACCACATAAGCAAAAAAAAGAAAAAAGCCGGAAGTGGCACTGTGGCTCAAGTGGTAGAGCGCTAGCCTTGAGCTGAAGAGCTGAGGGACAGCACCCAGGCCCAGAGTTCAGGCCCCACGACAGGACCCCCTCCCAAAAAAAATACCTGTATATTCCTGCCTATTGCAGCACTATTCACAGTAGCCAAACTATGTATTCATCTAAGTGCCCAACAACTCATGAATGCACAAAGAAAACATGGTGTCTGTCTACCATGGAGTATTATTCAGCTATAAGGAAAAATGAAATTCTATAGTTTTCAGAAAATACGTGGAATTGGAGACCATCATATTGAACAAGACAAACCAAGCTCAAAAAGCCATATGAAGTGAAGGAAGGGGTGATATTCTCTAAAAAGAAATGTACACCTGGTCTCTGGTGACTATAATCCTAGCTACTCAGGAGGCTGAGATCTGAGGACAGTTCAAAGCCAGACTAGGCAGGAAAGTCTATAAGACTCTTATTTCCAATTAACCACCAGAAAACTGGAAATAGTGCTGTGGCTCAAATGGTAGAGTGCTCACCTTGAGCTGAAGAGCTCTAGGATGGCACCCAAGCCCAGAGTTCAACCCCCATGACTGACCAAAAAGAAGAAGAAGAAGAAGAAAGGGACTGGGAAGTTGGGTTAGTGGTAGAGTACTTGCCTCAAGTGCATGAGGCCCTAGGTTCAATTCCTTAGCACCACATAAGCAGATAAAAGCCAGAAGTGGCGCTGGGGCTCAAGTGGTAGGGCGCTAGCCTTGAGCTGAAGAGCTGAAGGACAGCACCAGGTCCAGAGTTCAGCCCCTACAACTGACAAAAAAAAGAAAAAAAGAATAAAAGAAATGTACTCATTCTCTAACTTATGAAACTGTAACCTGTTTGTGCTTACCTTTATAATAACAATAAAAGTTAAACAAGAACAGGAAAAAGAAAAGCCATGCAAAAGCATAAGACCCTAGCTAGGCACCAGTGGTTCATGTCAGTAATCCTAGCTACTCAGGAGATTGAATTTGAGGACTGTGGTTCAGAGACAGCCCAGGCAGGAAAGTCTGTGAGATGTTTTTAAATTTCCAATATATCAGTAAAAAGCTAGAAGTGGCTCTGTGTGACTAATGTGGTAGAGCACCAGCCTTGAATGAAAAAAATCAGTCTCTGAGCCCCTGGTGTATGCGCATGCATACCTTCCCTCTCCGCGCCCCCCCCCCCCCCCCCCCCCCCCCAGTTTTATTTTCGATTGGCACATTGTAAGTGTACATATTTATATTCTATGGTGTGACATATCAATATACATATATAATGTGTAATAAAATGGTTAAAATGGTAAATTTTATGTTATGGATACTTTACCTACCAAAACAATTCATTTGTATAGTATAAGAGCAATCAACAAAATACTCTCTTTTCTTGTTGCTGGTTCTGGGGCTTGAACTCAGTGCCTTGGCACTGTCCCTGAGCCTTATTACTCAAGGCTAACATTCTATCAATTGAGCCACAGTTCCACTTCTGACATTTTGGAAACTTTTTAGAAATAGGAGTTTTACAGACTTTCCTACCTGGGCTGATTTAAAACCATGATCCTCAGATCTCAGCTTCCTAAGAGCTGGGATGATAGGGGTACACCACCGGTGCCTGGCCAACAAACATTCTTAAATATTAAATTCAAGGTAGCCGTGAATCCCTTATGAAAGCAACTATAAAACCCAGCCAAGGGCTGGGAAGGTGGCTCAGTGGTAGAGCACTTGCTTGCATGCATGAGGCCCTGGGTTCGATTCCTCAGCACCACATAAACAAAAAGAAAAAAAAAGCCGGAAGTGGCGCTGTGGCTCAAGTGGTAGGTAGAGCACTAGCCTTGAACTGAAGAGCTGAGGGACAGCACTCAGGCTCAGAGTTCAGGCCCCATGACCAGACCCAGGGGGGGAAAACAAAACCAGTCAATTGATAGATGAATACATTTGCAGCTCTTAAAGAGCTATTTTACCTATCATAAAGATATTTATTTATTTATTGTCCCTGACTGAAACTTGAACTTGGTATCTGTAGCTTGCTTTTGCTCATTGGCTGGTGTTCTATGACCTGGCTGTGCCTCCAATCCCACATAAAGATATTTAAAGCAAACCTTTAGAAATATTCATTTTAAAATAGTTGTACAAAAGGATTTCAATTCAACATGTCAATTTATGAACACAATTTATCTTAATCAGTGTCACTTTTCCCAACATTCTGGTGACCTTTTATGGTGGCAAACTAAATAATGTCTAAGACATTTAGTTTTCATCCTGTGACTCAGGATGAAAATACCTTTAAAAACCACAAAACATTTCTATACTCAGCGTTCACAAATTACTTGTTAGAATATTTTTCTATTTTGACAAGGAAGGAATAGCAAAAATGTCACATACTTAGTGGTGCCACTATTCTGTGATTGGGAGGTTGGAGAACTCTTTTAAAAATGTTAACCTTTAGAAAGATATTTATCTACTTGCAAGGAACATAGCCCCCATGAGATTACCTGGCTTGTATCCTAATTTATTGGATTTTTATCAAGTTTCCTGCCTATGCTTATGGACTCACACTTAATTAGTCATAATTCTTCTTTAGAAAAGCCTTGTTTTAAAAAGAAGCACGACCGTGGTATCTTTGGAATTTATAAATATCTAGTCTAGGATTTCCTTCAGCTCGTCATCTGTTTCCTTGTTTCAAAAGATGAAACAGAGCTGGGCTGTGTTTTAAAAATGTCAAATTTGTTTTGCAAATGCAGGAAAAGCAGCATTTCCTAATTTGCTTAGACTGGTGCCCACAGAATTTGAGATTATATTAGATGGGTACTGTTTTAGCAATGGGAGTGTGTGTGTGTGTGTGTGTGTGTGTGTGTGTGTGTGTGTACCCCATAAATGGGCAATTCTTATATGTCAATTGAAAATAAAACTACATTTAACAAAAGAAAACAAAAAAATATAGAGTACTTATGGCTTGTCCCTGTAATCCTAACTACTTAGGAGGCTGAGAGTTGAGGTTGTAGTTTGAAGCCAGCTCAGGCAGGAAAGTCTGTGAGACTCTTATCTCCATTTAACCAACAAAAAGCCAGAGGTAGAAGTGTAGTTCAAGTGGTAGAGTTGCTAGTATTGAGCAAAAAAGCTAAGGGATAGTGCCCATGCCTTGAGTTCAAGCTCTAGTATCAGAGAAAGAGAGAAAGAAAGGAAGAAGGAAAGGAAAGGAAGGAAGGAAGAAAAGAAAGAAGGAAGGAAGGAAGGAAAGGAAGAGAGACAGAAAAAGAAAGAGAAAGAAAGAGAAAGGGAGGGAGGATGGGAAGAAGAAGGAAGTAGGAAGGAAGGAAGGAGATTAAAAAATCAACAGTGGAGTGAACTTGATGGGTATGGCTACAGTCATATCCCAGTATTTGGGAGGCAGGATGCAGGAGGCAGGAGGCAGGAAGATCTCTACCGCAAGACTACTTTGGGCTACATATTGAGACTTTTTCTAGATAAATAAACTGCAGAAACTAATAATGGAAAGAGCTTGTTTTAAGTATATGTGTGTACATGGAGCCCTCAGTGTGAGTCATGCAGTGTGGGTTTTACCAGGGAATCCATATAGAAGGCAATTCATTTTTTAATCATTTCTGACCAGTAGACAGTGAACTAAAAATGAACAGATGTGATTCTGCTAAATACATATCTTCTCTTTGGGACACTCATTTGCTTATTTCCCTTAAATAGGAATGGGATAATAAAATGTTTTTCTATTATTTAAATCCTGATGTCAAGATCCATTAATTAGTTTGATATTTTCTAAAACAACATTTTAGAAAATTTTAGTTGCCTGTCACATTTATACATCACAATTGTACTTATAAAAAACCAACAACCCCAAAACCAAAAATCCTCTCAGTTTGATGCTAGTGGCTCATGTCTATAATTCTAGCTACTCAGGAGGCTTAGATCTGAGGATCTTGGTTCAAAGCCAGCCCAGGCAGGAAAGCCTGTGAGACTCTTATTTTCAAATTAACCACTGTCAAGTTGAAAGTAGAGCTGTGGCTCAAGAGGTAAAGGGCTAGCCTTGAGCCATAAAGCTCAAGAAGAATCTCCAGGCCCTGAGTTCAAGCCCCAGGACCAGCACACACACACACACAACACACACACACCAAAATAAAAAAATGAAAATTCTTTGCATTACATATTAGCTCGCTTATTATATGTATATTTTTTCCTTGTAACATCTGTAATAAGGAGCTACTTTTTTCTTTTGAACCACTCTACAGCCCAGGCTAGCCTCAAAATCAAGATCCTCATGCCTTTGCCTCTTAAATGCTGGGATTATAGGTATGTGCCATTATTCCTAGCTGTGATCAACGTCGTTATGAAGTGAGGTTTGGGGGTAGAACTCAGGGGGAGGTGAAGAATATGCATGGGTTTGATACCTGATATCAAACAACAATAATAAACCAGATAACAGCAGTAGCAAAAAGATAATAAACTCTTTTCAAGTCTTAAGATATCATGTCATGGTTTACTTGGCAGTAGTTTTTCTTTTGTGCTCATAAAAAACACTTATATCAGTGACATCTAACAGTAGGTGGTGAATGGCAGAGAAAAGCAGGGATCATGGTAAGGATTTCACATAGATTGTCTACAAATTTTGTTCTGAGGTTGGTGTGTGTGTGTGTGTGTGTGTGTGTGTGTGTGTGTGTGCGTGCGTGTGTGTGTGTGTGTGTGTGCCAGTCCAGGGACTTGAACTCAGGGCTTAAGCCCTGTCCCTAAGCTTTTTGTTCAAGTCTAGCACTCTGCCACTTGAGCTACAGCTCTGCTTTAGGCTTTTTGGTGATGAAGTGGAGATTAGAGAGTCTCACACTTGTTTGCCAGAACTGACTTTGGACTGTGATCCTCAGATCTCAGCCTTCTGAGTAAGTAAGATTACAGGCATGAGCTATTGGCACCCAGCACATTTTGAAGTTTAAAAAAAACAAAGTTCATTTTTAGAAAAATTTTACATTTCCAGAGAAAATTGAGCACAGAATACAGAAATTCTCATGTGCTGAGCCTCCCTGTTCTGTTTCCTTATAAGATATTAATATGGTACATTTTCCATAATTTATACACGACCATTGATGCAGTATTATTAAATAGTTAATTAACTTAATTGGTTCAAATTTTCTTAGTTTTTACCTAATGTCTTTTTCTGCTCTAGGATCTCAACTATAGTGCCACATTACCTTCATTCGTCATGTCTTTTTAGGCTCCTCCCTGCTAGGAAAGCTTCTTAAACTTTCCTTGTTTTTCTTGGAATGTTTAGAGTACCATTAGTCAATTATTTTGTAGCGTGTAACTTTATTGAAATTGGTTTGATATTTTTCTCATTATGGATTTTAGGTGGAAAAGCTCACAGAGGTAAGCTATCATTTTTACTATATTACATTAAGAATAGTGTCAACATGTTTTATGAATATTGATGCTTACCTGAGCATTGGCTAAGCTAGTGTTTATTAATTTTCTGCACCTTAAAGTTTCTTTTTCTATATCCCTTTCTCGATTCTGTACTTTTCAGAAGAAAGCCACTATGGTGCCATGTGTTGGTTCTTATGCCTGGAAGCCTAACTACTCAGGAGAGTGATATCTGGAGGATCTTAGTTCAAAGCAAATCTCAAAGCCGGCTGCTGGTGGCTCATGCCTATAATCCAGAGCTACTCAGGAGGCTGAGATCTGAGGATTGCAGTTCAAAGCCAGCCCAGGCAGGAAGGGGAAAGGCCATGAGACTCTTATCTCCAGTAAACCACAAGAAAACCAGAAGTGGCACTGTGGCTCAAGTGGTAGAGTGCTAGCTTTGAGCTGAAGAGCTGAGGGGCAGTGCCCAGGCCCAGAGTTCAAGTCCTATGACAGACAAAAAAAAAAGCTAATATGACCAAAAAAAAAAAATCTTCAAGATTTTAATTAACCAGCAATATGCCAGACTAGAGCTGGGAAGGTGGCTCAATGTATAGAGCGCTTGCCTTGCATGCATGAGGCCCTGGGTTCAATTCCTCAACACTACATAAGCAGAAAAAGCTGGAAGTGGCACTATGACTCAAGTGGTAGAGTGCTAGCCTTGAGCTGAAGAGCTGAAGAGCTGAAGGACAGCGCCCAGGCCCTGAATTCAGGCCCCACGACTGACAAAAATAAAAATAAATATATAGCTATATGCCAGACTAGAGGTAGTATGGCTCAAATGATAGAGCACCAGCTGTAAGCATGAATGCCTAGTGAGAGCATGAGGCTCTGAGTTCAAACCCCAGTACTAACACAAAACGGAAAGTCACTATGGGTAGCCCACACTATATTATATAGTATGATTCTATAGTGCTTTTGTATTACAGTGAAGTATTATGCTGATATTTCTTTTGTTGCTCACAATGCTTTGAGCACTTTCTGATCATCAAATTTATTATTGTTCTTTTGTGCTAGTAATGGGCCTTGAACCTAGAGCCCCGTGCTCTTGTGTTGCTTTTTTTCCTCCTCAATGTTGGAACTCTACCATTTGAGTCACATTTCTGCTTCTGGCTTTTTCTGGTTAATTGGAGATAAGAGCCTTGTTGACTTTCCTGTGTGGGCTGGTATTGAACCCTGACACTCAGATCTCAGCCTCATGAGTAACTAGGATTTCAGGTGCGAGCAACTGATGCTCAGCTCCTCCTTTTTGTTTGTTTTTCCTCCTTGTCCTTTTCCTCCTTCTCTTCCTTTTTTGTGTGTGTGTGTGTGTGTGCCAGTCCTAGGGTTTGAATTCAGGGCCTGGGCACTGTCCTGAGCTTGTTTTGCTTAAGGCTCGCATTCTACCGTTTGAGGCACAGTGCCACTTCTGGCCCTTTCTGTTTATGTGGTACTGAGAACTCAAACCAGGGCTTCATGCATGCTAGGCAAGCACTCTACCACCACCAAGCCACATTCCCAGCCTCCGGTCTCCTCTTCTTTCTCCTCCACAGCTTCCTCTTCTTCCTCTTTCTCCTCACAACAGGCTCTTACTATGCATCTCAGGCTAGCCTTGTACTTAACATCCTTCTCTCTCAGGAAGCTGAGTGCTAGACTCCACTTTTTGAAGGGAAGAGTATAAAATAACTTCTGGGCATATTTTAAAAGGAATTCACTGGTTGATCAAATAGTATTTGTGGAATGGAGGAATGTCTAAGTTAGATTAAATAGTCACTGGGGCTGCCTGTATGAAACAGAGTGTGGGGAGACAAGAACAGAAGCAATGAGATTGATGATGATGATGGCAGCCAACATTTGTTTATTCTTTTTCAGTGTCAGACACTTCACCGCCATTAAGTCACTCAGTATTCAGAATGACCTTTTGAAGTATATATCATTTATTGTCTCCTTTTGCAGATGAGGAAACTAAGCTATGGAGGCATGTAGTAACATTAGAACAAATGGAAAATGATGTGGAATTCCAGTTGACACCAGTTCTGACTAGGGAGATTTCTAGTCTCTTTCTTCTCTGATTGTGATCTCAACTCATAAAATGCTTTGACATAAGATACTGCAAGATATTATAAGATATTAGTTGAGTATGATATCTTCGCTATAAAAGAAAATAGACTCATAAACATATACTATAGTTTGCATGTTTATTCCAGTGATAGTAGAATAGAATACGACCTTTTGTGTTTTTTTGTTTTTTTTTTTTTGTTAGTGGTGAGACTTGAACCCTGGGCCTAGGCGCTGTCCCTCAGCTCTTCAGCTCAAGGCAAGCACTCTACCACTTGAGCCACAGCACCACTTCCAGTTTTCTGATGGTTAATTGGAGATAAGAGTCTCATGGACTTTCCTGCCCAGGCTGGTTTTGAACAGTGATCCTAGGATTACAGGTGTAAGCCACTGGTGCCTGGCTCAACCTATTGTTTTATACTTTTCAATAATAGAAGTATATTGTTGTGGTGAAGAATAAATTGCCTTTTTCATTTTGAGTGAAATTCTTATGTCTTGTTACAACCTTCACATTATAATTTTCAGTATGCTCATTAAAGAAGAATGTATATTTAGGTTTATAATACATTTCATTTAATTTTACTTTGACTTGATTATATTCTATTTAGGAAAATACATCATTTTTACCACATGCAACATTATAGACCTTTTAGCAATGTTTCCTCTTCCTCCTCTTCATCCTCCTTTTTTAAATCTTTTTTCAATTATGTCCTTTTCCTATTAGAAAATGTATTGCTGTATTAATCCCAGTAGCAATCTTGGGTTTAATGTTTCTTCTGTAATTTTGAAGCTATGAGTAGATGCCTAAGCTACAAAAAAATACAACATTTGATGTTTTAAGAAACAAAAGGGGGCTGGGAAGGTGGCTCAGTGGTAGAGAGTTTGCTTTGCATACATGAGGCCCTGGGTTTGATTCCTCAGCACCACAAAAGGAGAAAAAGCTGGAAGTGGTGTTGTTTCTCAAGTGGTAGAGCCCTAGCCTTGAGCTGAAGAGCTGAGGGACAGCACCCAGGCCCAGAGTTCAGGCCCCACAACTGAAAAAAAAAAAGGGGGGGGCTGAGGATGTGGCTCAGTTGTACAGTGTTTGCCTAGAATACAGGAAGCTCTAGGCTCATTCCCTACCATTGAAAGAAAAATAAAACAAAACCATGGTGTACCATAAAACTAGTTTAATGCCTATTTATTTATTTTTTTAAATTTAATTTAATTTTATTTGTGAACATACTGTACAGAGGAGTTACAATTACATGGGCAGGATAATGCGTACATTTCTTACCAAGCATTGCAGCCTCCTCCTTTGGTTTACCCTTCACATCCCTTCCCAGCC
>NW_012267262.1:11227642-11230841 GCF_000151885.1 Dipodomys ordii
GGGAAGGTGGCTCAGTGGTAGAGCACTTGCCTTGCATGCATGAGGCCCTGGGTTCGATTCCTCAGCACCACATAAGCAAAAAAAAAAAAAAAAAGAGAGAGAGAGAAGAATAAACAAAAGGGCAGGATAGGGTCTGATTCTAGTGGTAGAGATAGCTTAAAAAGGAGGTCTTTTATTCAATTTTTTTAAAAAAGCAAAACCAAACAAGGATAAGCGAGGCACTGGTAGCTCAAGCCTGTAATCCTAGCTACTTTGGAAACAGAGCTAAGGATTGTGGTTCAAAGCCAGCCAATGTTCATGAGGCTCTTATTTCCAATTAACCACAAAAAAGCCAGAAGTGAAGCTGTGGCTCAAGTGGTAGAGCAGTAGCCTTGAGCAAAAATGCTTAGGGACAGCACTCAGGCCCTGAATTCAAATCCCTGGGTTGACATAAAGAAAGCTTAGTATCCCTTTTTAAGCATAAAATGGAAGTACTATACATTGATGGTGGAATTGTTTTCTTTCCAAAGTTGATAGTTCAGATATAAAATAGAATGCAGTAAAGGTGAGAAGCATTAATTCTGGGAAAGATTAATTCTTTCTCTTTAGAGGAGAGAGAAGAGGAAAGGCAGAAGCAGAAAGAAAAAATATAGTTGAAGGAAGATGAGTATTCTTTTTGTAATTCAGACTTTCCCCCTTTCATATTAGCTTTGGATTGAACAACAAAATCCTGAATATCTTCTCTAATAAACTTTTGATAAAATTATACTAAAATTATGTGTGTGTGTGTGTGTGTGTGTGTGTGTGTGAGTGTGTGTGTGTGTGTGTGTGTGTGTGTGTGAGCTCAGGGCTGGAATTAAGGCTCTCCCTTAGCTTTTTGTTTTGTTTTGTTTTTTTGGGTCCGGTCGTGGGGCCTGAACTCTGGGCCTGGGCGCTGTCCCTCAGCTCTTCAGCTCAAAGCTAGCATTCTACCATTTGAGCCACAGCGCCACTTCCGGCTTTTTTCTTTTTGCTTATGTGGTGCTGAGGAATCAAACCCAGGGCCTCAGGTATGCAAGGCAAACACTCTATCACTGAACCACCTTCCCAGCCCTCTCCCCTAGCTTTTTAAGTCAAGACTGGCACTCTACCATCTGGGCCACACCTCCATTTCCAGAGTTCTGCTGGCTTAATGGAGATTTGTCTGCCTGGGCTGGATTTGAACCGTGGTCCTCAGATCTCAGCCTCTTGAGTGGCTAGAATTTTGGGCCTAAGTCACTGACCCTCAACCAAAATCACACATTCTATAACATTTATAATCAGCTGACCTTTACATTGCTCTTATATCAGATATGCAAGGTACTTTATATAATTTTCAACTTCCTTTAAATTTAGAATCATTATATAAATTAAAGGATGAGGGCTAACAAAATATAAATCAGTAACAGAGCATTTGCCTAGTGTGTGTGAAGCTCCGGGTTCAATCTTCACCACTGCCAAAAGGAGAAACTAAAAGTGAAGGGAAAAGCTTTGGAAGTAGAGAAGTGTGTCCCAAGTTAATTAAGACTTGTCTGACTTCTCATATTTCCTGTGAGGTCAAAGGAAGAGAGGAAATGGTGGTACTGGTGGTTGCTGTGTAGGAGCAGACATGAATCAGGCTACAGAAACACCGATTTGCATGTTTAGATGATGCTTTTCTGATAGATGACAGGAAAGTGTGTTGCTTTCACAAAATTGGTACCTTTTTTTTTTTTTTGGTCAGTCCTGGGGCTTTTGAACTCTGGTCCTGGGTGCTGTCCTTCAGCTCTTCAGCTTAAGGAAAGTGCTCTGCCATGTGAGCCATAGCTCCAATTCTGCTTTTCTGGTGGTTTATTAGAGATAAGAGTCAGATCTCAGCCTCCTGAGTAGCTAGGATTACAGGCATGAGCCTCTGATGCCTGGCATACTTAGTGGTTTTTGTTGTTGTTGTTGTTGTTGTTGGCCAGTGGGGCTTGAACTCTAGGCCTGGGCACTGTCCCTGAACAATTCAGCTCAAGGCATGCTTTTTTCTAAGATGAGTATTTTGATCATAGAAGGAGGCAGTTATTTTTCTACATGCCAAATATCCAATGGAATGATATAGGGAATATTCTGGCAGCCAGAGCAGTTTGAAGAGAGTGTCTTTGAGCAAAGAAGGGACAAAATTTGATAGAGAGCCAAGTGACTGAGGCTCACACCTATAACCTTAGCTACTCAAGAGGTTGATATCTGAGGCTCACAGTCTGAAACCAACTCAGGCCAAAATAACTGTGAGACTCTTATTTCCAGTTAACCAGCAAAAGGCTAGAAGTAGAGCTGTGGCTCTAGTGATGGAGCATTAGCCTTGAGCAAAAAAGCCCACAACCAATACACACACACACACACACACACACACACACACACACACACACACCCCACCACTACCACCACCACCATCACCACCACTACCAAAAAAACCCCATGAAAACCTAAACATAGAACTATCCTACGATCAGCCAGGTGCTGGTGGCTCAGGCCTGTAATTCTAGCTACTCAGGAGGCTGAGATCTGAGGATCTTGGTTCAAAGCCAGCCCGGGCAGGAAAGTTCGTGAGACTCTTATCTCCAATAACCGCTAGAAAACTGGAAGTGGTGCTGTGGCTCAAGCGGTAGAGCGCTCGCCGACCAAAAAAAAAAAGAACTACCCTATGATCCAGTGATACTACTCTTGGGAATTGAAAGCCAAGATACAGTAAAGCCACCAGCACAACCATGTTCATTGCTGTACTATTTACTATAGCCAAATTTTGGAAACAGCACAGATACTCTTCAATGGATGAATGGATCAAGAAAATGTGATGATACTTGAGGTATGTTTGTGGGGGGTGAGATCATGAGGAGAGACTAGATGAATGAGAGAGGAAGTGGGGAGTGTAGTCATAACATTCAATGTATATTTGTAAAAAAGAAACTAGGAAACTTCAGGTGGGGAGGGGTTGGCAGAGATAAGGGAGAATGATGAAAGGGGTGACATTGATCAAGATGCATTGTACTTACAAACGGACATATTGTACTGTATCCTCTTTATAATAAAAAAGAAAAAAAAGCTGGGCGCTGGTGGCTCACGCCTGTAATCCTAGCTACTCAGGAGGCTGAGATCTGAGGATCGCGGTTCAAAGCCAGCCCAGGCAGGAGAGACCGTGAGACTCCTATCTCCAATAAACCACCAGAAAACCGGAAGTGGC
>NW_012267262.1:11230891-11234221 GCF_000151885.1 Dipodomys ordii
TTTTTTCTTTTTGCTTATGTGGTGCTGAGGAATCAAACCCAGGGCCTCAGGCATGCAAGGCAAGTGCTCTACCACTGAGCCACCTTCCCAGCCCCCATCTCTACTTCTTGATGATTAATCAGAGATAAGGTCTCTTGGACTTTCCTTCCTGGGCTGGCTTTGAACCAATATCCTCAGAACTCAGGCCCTTAGTAGCTAGGATTATAGACATGAGCTACTAGTACCCAACTCAGGAGTAGATGTTTAAGCCCAGGCAGCTTGCTTGTGTAAAAATCCAGTTAATACATAGTGTAAACTAGGACTTTCTGTGCTTAGTTCCTTCATCTGCAAAATGAGGATAGTAAGCCTTATCTCTGTGTTATTAGATAAAATAAACTGTGTTGTATTATTCAATAAAAGCACCAAGAAGAATGACTGGCTTATAGTAGGAGATAAAAAGAAATATTGTGATTAAATAAACACCGCTTAGAAATGGGATGTTTAAGCCTGGCACTGGTGACTCATGCCTGTAATCCTAGCTACTCCAGAGGCTGAGATCTAAGGATCAACGTTGAAAGCTAGCCCAAGCAGGAATGTTCCCATTAGACTCTGATCTCCAATTAACCATCAGAAAACCTGAAGTGTGGCTCAAAGTGATAGAGTGCTAGCCTTGAGCAAAAAGAGCTAAGGGATAGTACCCAGGCCCAGAGTTCAAGCCCCACAACCAACAGACAGACAGACACAGACACACACACATACAAGAACTGGGATGTTGGGCTGGGAAGATGGTTCAGTGGTAGAGCACTTGCCTTGCATGCCTGAGGCCCTGGGTTTGATTCCTCAGCACCACATAAGCAAAAAGAAAAAAGCTGGAAGTAGCGCTGTGGCTCAAGTGGTAGAGCACTAGCCTTGAGCTGAAGTGCTGAGGGACAGTGTCCAGGCCCAGAGTTCAGGCCCCATGACCGGACCCCCCAAAAAAAAAAACAAAAATAAATTAAAATTTAATTAAAGGTTTATCTCATTGGGCTTCTTGTAAAAACAAAACAAAAAAACTTGATAGAGATAGATGTTAAAAGGGGCATCGCACACACAAAAGTATCGGGAAGAAAGAACACCAACCCAAAACTTCCAAATTTACCTAGTCCCTTGTGCTACCTTTTATAATCATCTTCAGGACACACCTATCTTCAAATTCATCCACTTTCCTTCCGCTAGGACAGCTGTGTTCTTCATATGCAATGTGGTGAATCATGATGGTACAGAAGATGGGATATTCACACATAGGTTTCTAGCTAGGTATGGTGGTGGTCTCACCTGCAATGCTAGTTACTCAGGAGGCTGAGGCAAGAAGATCTAGACTTAGAGGTCAGTCTAGGCTACAGTAGAAGGAGATCTCATCTCAGGAAAATAGGATTTCTGGAGTTGGGAAGGTGGCTCAGTGGTAGAGTGCTTGCTTTGCACACATGAGGACCTGGGTTCAATTCATCCGCACCACATAAGCAGAAAAAGCCAGAAGTGACACTGTAGATAAAGTGGTAGAGCACTAGCCTTGAGTTAAAGAGCTCAGGGACAGCGCCCAGGCCCAGAGTTCAGGCCCCACGACCTTAAAAAAAAATTATTCTCCTTAAGGATCTAGCAATATGTCATTACCTCTGAGGAATCTGTTAGCAGCTGAGGTTTTGTTGTAGTTGTAGCGTGTTGCCATTGTTCCCCAGCTGTGCATGACTGAACATGCCACTTCCGTTGGGTGAGCACAGCCCATCCTGGACGGACCTGGTGTACTTCCTCATATGTTTCACTACAGCACATGAGCTCTGAAAGAAGGAATGAAATATTTAGGACCTGGATGGACAGTTTGTATTGAACATAGAGGGACTGGAGCAGTTTCCTTAGCTCAACTATAGAGAGAGAAGAAGGAAGTTGGGGATAAATCAAGAATTCTTCTTAGGAACACAGGCAATCATTTTGATGAATCCGTGGGTTGGACCTGGTGTATCCATTAGGGATTGGAACTGCATGGTCTTGGGTAAGTAATAAAACCTATGTGAGGTTATATTCTCACCTGATATTCTCTATTCTCTCATCTGTGACAGGATGAGCTTGGACAAATCTTCTCTGTTTAATTGTATGTTTTTTTGGTTTGTTTTTTTTCTCGATATGATGTCAATATGTAGCTCAGATTAACAGTGGATTTAGTGGACTTAGTCCTGTCTCTGCCTCCTGAGTGCTAAGAGTTCAGGCCTGTACCACCTTGCTTGTCTTTCCATGCATCATTTGAGTTCAAGACCTTGTCCTCCTTCAGCTTTGCTTGCTCAGTTGATTCTTATCACTTGAGCCATGTCTCCAGCCCAGTTTTTTCAGTGACTTTTTTTTTTTTGCTTATGTGGTGCTGGGGAATCGAATCCAGGGCCTCATGCGTGCAAGACAAGCGCTCTACCACTGAGCCACCTTCCCAGCCCTCCAGCCCAATTTTTTGCTGGTCATTTTGAGATAGAGTCTCGTGGACTTTTCTGCTTGGGATGGCCTTAAACCTTGACTCTAGAGCCCAGCCTATCTAGGATTATGCATCAGCCTACCTAAACTCCATGTATCATTTTAGGAAATTATAAAAGTCTCCCTTTTATTATTTTATTTTAGCCAGTCCTGGGGCTTGTACTCAGGGCCTGGGCACTGGTCCTGAGCTTCTTTAGCTCAAGACTAGTATTCTACCACTTGTGTCACAGGGCAACTTCTGGGTTTTTCTGTTTATGTGGTATTGAGAAATTGAACCCAGGGCTTCACGCATGCTAGGCAAGCACTCTACCACTAAGCCACATACCTAGCCTAAAAATTCTCCCTTTTTATAGATTAATGTTATGTTTGTCCTATCTTCTCAGGAACATAGTTTACAACTTTAACTCTTTCTTTGGGGAATTATAATATTTTTTTCTTCTTATTTTTTTAAGGTTGTGGGTCTGGGCACTGTCCCGGAGCTCTTCAGCTCAAGGCAAGCCCACTACCACTTGAGCCACAGCACCACTTCCAGTTTTCTGGTGGTTAATTGGAGATAACGGTCTTTCCTGTCTGAGCTGGCTTTGGACCACGATCCTCCGATTTCAGCCTCCTTATTAGCTAGGATCACAGGCATGAACCACTGGCACTCAGCCTATAAAATTTTTTTTCCTACATATTTTATTAAAAGATTCAAAAATGTATTTAGTGGAAATCTGAAATTTGGAGATTTTGCTGTGTGTGGGAGGGAGGGGCGAGGGGAGGGGGAGCATGCCAGTCCTGGGCAATGAACTTGGCTTGGGAACTGGTTAGTGGTCTACCACTTGAGCTACATCTCTACTTCTTTTTTTTTTTTTTTTT
>NW_012267262.1:11235501-11238812 GCF_000151885.1 Dipodomys ordii
CTGCTTATGTGGTGCTGAGGAATCGAACCCAGGGCCTCATGCATGCAAGGCAAGCGCTCTACCACTGAGCCACCTTCCCAGCCCCTATTATTATTTTTATCTGTATTAATTAGTACAGTTTTTTTTGGGGGGGGGTAGAGGGGGTTGGCCAGTCCTAGAGCTTGAACTACTGAATTTCACTGGGCACTGTCCCTGAGCTCCTTTTGCTCAAGCCTAGTACTATACCACTGAGCCACAACTCTACTTCTGGCTTTTTCTGTTTATGTGGTACTGAGGAATCAAACTCAGGGCTTCATGCGTGCTAGACAAGCACTCTACCACTAAGCCACATTCCCAGCCCTTTGTGTGTGTGTGTGTGTGTGTGTGTGTGTTTTAAGGAAGAGAAGCAGATTTCTGGGCTGCAAAGAGTTAATCTTTGCAGTTTGTGCAGCAGGCAAGAACATGATGTAAATGTGGGTAGGATCTGCTCCCTTTTGCATGATTTTTTCCCCCTTGTTCCTTAGCCTCAGATATACAAACTGGCTCTCCAGAGGAGGGGGTTTATTTGCATAAGGAAGGCAGAAGCCCACTAGTGAACTTTTTCTGCCTGATTTGAACTCCATTGTACCTCAATGGCAAGAAATAATACCTAAGATCTACAGGGAGAAAAATGGAGCCCCTACCCCCTTCAGTCCTCAACTTCCTTGAGAACGATGAGTATGGGTTGGTGACTCAGGCTTTGACACAGTTCCAAGGTTTGTCTGGAAACTGCAATGCTTTGGCCAGAAGCATCAGTATAATCTTAAGGCTATGGAGGACCATTTCTCTATACTGACATCAGTGTGCAGAACAGTACAGATATAAACTCAGGGTGAGTGGGGGAGAGAGGAGCGCTGAAAGGGATTGAGACTTAACATGTGAGTGATCTCAAACAATGGTGACTTGCTTGTGGCTGGGGTTTATAGAGAATTTTTGCTTCCACAAATGTCAGGCAAAAATTCTTTGAAGGGCTGGGAAGGTGGCTCAGTGGTAGAGCGCTTGCCTTGCATGTATGAGGCCCTGGGTTCGATTTCTCAGCACCACATAAGCAGAAAAAGCAAGAAGTGGTGCTGTGGCTCAAGTGGTAGAGCACTAGCCTTGAGCTGAATTGCTGAGGGTCAGTGTCCAGGCCCAGGGTTCAGGCCCCAGGACTGGCAAAAAAAAAAAAAAAGAAAAGAAAAGAAAAAATTCTTTGGGACAACGGAGACAGAAAATATATATCATATCAAGATGCATTGTACTTCCGTTGACATTGAATTAAAACTCCTTTGTACAACTGTTTATATGTAATATATATATATATATTCATAGCACGTAAGATGATAGTAGTCCTGTTGAGAGTAAGGCTGCGGAAGGAAGTAGAGTTACTCAGGCGCCTAAGGAGGAATGTGACTGGGTGAATGTGGCAGGAGCAAGGAGGGAGAAAATAATGAGGGTCTTACATACTGCTTAGGTGACTCACTCTGTGGTTTTTTTGCTTTCACTCTGAAGGAGGTTAGCCATTGCTGGAAGGAAAATTTGAATAATACAGAAAAATAAAAGCCAAGGAAATAAATTTTACTCATGGTTTTCTCAACCAAAGGAAGTTGGCCCTTCCTTAAAGCCTTCCCTAGCTTCCTGAGCCACAGGACAAGAGCCTACATTTCAGTCCCATCCTGTCATTCTTCACTCCACTGCTTTGACTTGTCTCATCCTCAGTAACATCTGTCTCAGTGCCTCAAAGTTTCTATTCTCCATTGCCTTTTTTTCTTGTATGGTGTTTGCAAATTATATATTTATATATATATATATATATATATATATATATATTTCCTGCTTCAGTTCTCTTTTTCTCTCTCTAGCTGATTGAAATCCACGCTTGAACTCAGGGTCTTGTGTTTTTGCTTGGCTATTTTCCACTCAAGGCTGGTGTTCTACCACTTGAGCCATACTTTCACTTTCAGCTTTTTGTCTTCACTTCCAGCTTTTTGTCTGCGGGGACTGGCTTTGAATCTTGATTCTCTGCCTGTTGGGTAGCTAAGATTACAGCTGGTGAGCCACCATTATCCCATATTTAACTCATCTGTCTGTTCAGTTCTCTTATCTGTTTGAGCTCATTCCTATACATTCTTCATACCGAATCTTTCACTCATCCTTCATTCATCCAACTCCTGAACAGAGGATTAAAAAAAAAAAAAAGAATGTTCTCTACTTTTGTGGTGCTTTCGGATTAGTGGTAGAGGTAGATGTTAATCAAATAACCACAAAATGAAAGTAAAATTACAACTGGGTAAATGCTATTAAAGCAATGGGAATTTGACTTTGGGAAGTTGAAAATTTTCTCCCTAAGTAAGTGAATTAATTAAGTTCTGAGGATGAGGAGTGAGCCAGGCTTTCTATAGATTCCTTATTTTCCATTGCATTAGATCTTACTCTTTTATCATTGTTCTCCTCCTCTTCCTCTTCCTCCTCCTCTACTTCTTCCTTCTTCTGTAGCATCTATTAGCAGTGTAACTAAATGTACATCAGATGTATCTCCAGAGAGTATAGGCCCATTTTCCCCCCATTATCTTCTCAGAATGTAGCACAAGGGCTGGTGAATATTTAAATGATTGTTTGAGACAGGATTTCACCATGTTGAGCAGCGTTTTGAAGTCATTTGGAAATGGAAACAAGGTTTTTTTTTTTCTTTGTTGTTTTTCTTTTTTCTTTTTTGTCTTGTTTGTCCATTTATCTATCTTTGGGAGAGTAAGGGGAGCCACGGGGGGGGGGAGGGGTGGACAAATGTAGCAGTGGCACTCACTAGACACTATGTTGAAAATGAATTATTACAACTTGTGAGAGGGTACAGGAGGAAAAAACTGGGAGAGGGAAGGGGTGACATTGTTGGAAAAGAAATGCACTCATTACCTGACCTATGTCACTGTAACCCCTCTGTACATCATCTTTATAATAAAAAATAAAAAGTAAAAGTTTCATTAATTAAAAACATAATTAATAAAGATATAGTACATACTATGTATTAAAAAGTTATTTGGATGCTCATATTCAGAATGGAGTTGTAAAGGAAGAGAGTAGAGGTGAAGAGCTTAGGAAACAATAGTTTAACATGGAGGAGAGGGTTGGGAATGTAGCTTTGTGATAGAGTGCTTGCCTAGCATGCATGAAGCCCTGGATTTGATTCCTCAGTACCACATTAACAGAAAAAACTGGAAGAGTGGTGCTGTGGCTCAAGTGGTAGAGTGCTAGTCTTGAGCAAAAGAAGCTCAGGGACAGTGGTGCCCAGGCCCTGAGTTCAAGCTCCAGGACTGGCA
>NW_012267262.1:11239366-11241523 GCF_000151885.1 Dipodomys ordii
GGCTAGCGCTCTACCACTTGAGCCACAGCGCCACTTCCAGCTTTTTTCTTTTTGCTTATGTGGTGCTGAGGAATTGAACCCAGGGCCTCATGAATGCAAGGCAAGCACTCTGGTACTGAGTCACCTTTCCAGCCCCAAGCAATGTAACATCTAAAAATAAAAATGGAAGACTACCTTCCTAGAATTTATAGTGAAGGGAGCATTGTAATGTATAGTAGTAGAAAGGGGAAAAATAAGCATCTTTACTCCCTTTCAAGTTTTTTATATAGCAATGCCACAAATATGGAGGATAGAAGCCATCCATTAGAAGGTACAAGCAATGTTTGCAAAAAATCTAAAATGCTAAGTTCTAGTGGAACATTTTCCCTGTTTCATACTTTGGGGTTGGTCATGGGGCTTGAACTCTGGGCCTGGGTGCTGTCTCTCAGCTCTTCAGCTCAAGGTGAGTTCTCTACCGCTTGAGCCACAGCACCATTTCCAGTTTTCTGGTGGTGAATTGGAAATAAGAGTCTCTCGGACTTTCCTGCCAGGGCTGGCTTTGGACTGTTATCCTCAGATCTCTGCCTCCAGAGTAGCTAGGATTACAAGCCTGAGCCACCAGTGCCTGGGATAATAGACTTTTTTTTTCCTTTTTCTTTCTTTTTTTTTTTTTTGTCGGTTGTGGGGCCTGAACTCTGGGCCTGGGTGCTGTCCCTCAGATCTTCAGCTCAAGGTTAGCACTCTACCATTTGGGCCACAGTGCCACTTCCTGCTTTTTCTGCTTATGTGGTGCTAAAGAATTGAACGCAGGGCCTCATGCATGCAAAGCAAGCACTCTACCTCTGAGCCACCTCCCCAGCCCATAATAGACTTTTTTGTTGTAGCTTTTTTGAGTAATAATTTTATTCTTTGATTCTCCTTTTTGTTTTAACTCAAAAAGCAACTAAATCCTAAATAGCAACGGCTGCTATGATGCTGTCTCTTGAAAAAGTCATTATTTGATTTCTCAACTGGTTATCTTTCCTACCTGGAAAACACCTTCATTGAAAATCAGCTTCAGGGCATAGTCAACCTTTTTGGCTTTTCAAAGATTTACCCCCAAACAGGCTTCTTTTTTTCCCCTTCTTCAGTTTGAAAAGCGTCAGATTCTGAAAGGGTGGGAACTTTCTGGACAACAAGTTACCACTCCCTTTGCCCTGGCCCAGATGCTGCAACAGAAAATGTCTGGAGATAAGTACATTTGAGGTAAACTCAATTATCTTGTGAAGATTAAGAAGGCAGCAGGCGGGCCCTTCCAATTCCTGAGAGGAGGGTGCTTGGGGTTGTCAAAAGCTTAGAAAGACATCAGTTCAGAACAAAAGTAGCCCAGCTAACCCGAAACAGGTTTGCGGCAGGGTGCGTGGCTTGGAGAGTCAGTTGCTTCCTAGGAAGTGGCGGAGAGAGGGAGTGGAAAGGAAGGCTTCGTTCCCTAGCTTTGGTCACAGCGCTAAACTTCTTTGAACTCCTGCCTTAGGGTAGGTGTTTAGAGCAAAGTCCATCAAGGTTCTTTCATCTCAAATTCTACGGTTCTATGCTTACGTGGGCTGAAATGGGCCATTCTGTTGATTTCCTAGTCTCCAGGAGCGAGGAAACTAGCCTTTGAGGGCCGAACTAACTTGATGGAGAGCGATCCACGCAGAGGTGGGTTTGGGGTTACGGAGGTGCGCGTGGGGACATTTCTCACGGGGATCGTTCTGCTTTCTTTAACGGGCGCTGACCACCGTTTGGGGATGATTTTAGGATAAGATTGTTCATTTGATCAAGCAATTGCCCCTTTCCTTCAACCATAACAAAACCTTGCCAAGCTGCCGATCCTAAAGGAGTGGGGGAGGAGCATCATTATTATTATTAATTATTATTATTGTTTATTGAGGGATCTAAAAAGGCCAGTCAAATCTGCTTCCGTATTGTCATCCTGTTTCGGGGGTGCTAGAGCTTTTCAATTTCTTTTTTTTCTTTTCCGAGTGGGCCTCCTCGAGTGAGGTTCCGCTGAGCCGCGGGGTGCTGACGGAGGTCGTTTTCCCGGGAGGGACGCGGTGATTCCCCCGGGTGGGATCCGCACCCACCACCGCCCGGCCGCCCGCCGGGCAGGCCGTGAGCGTCAAGTCCGGGGCGCGGCTGCGGGCGGACCCCGGGGAG
>NW_012267262.1:11241868-11272288 GCF_000151885.1 Dipodomys ordii
CGCCCGTAGGCCCCAGTGCGGAGGCCGGCCGGGCGGCCTGGCACTCCCGCCCCCATTCCCGGCCCCCGGAGTCAAGCGGTCCCCACCCCAGAGCCTCGGGAAGGAAGATGAGGCAGACAGGCCCGGCGCCCGGCAGCCAGAGCAGCAGCAGCAGCAGCAGCAGCAGCAGTCGGGGGAGGGTGTTTCGCTGTTTCCTCTCTGCCGCCAGGGCAAGATGGCAGCGGCCACAGAGAGGGGCTGAGCCCGGGTTGGGTGGTGCCGCCTGCTGAAGCGCCTGGCTCCCTGTCTCCGGCACGGCCCCGCGATCCGCCCCGGACATGCTCAGGGCTGCGGCCGCCCGACGAGCGGAGAGCGCGGGCCTCTAGGAAGGTAAGGGAGTCGGGCGGGGGGCACCGCCATCCGGGTGTGGGGCGGCGGGAGGAAGGCTCGGCCCAGGTCGCGGGTTCGCGGGCCCAGACTGGGCTGCCCGGAGCGGGGGGCCCGGACCCTCCTCCGCATCCCCGGCGTCGCCGTGTAATCCTTTTCCGCCTTAGTTCCCCTGTGTGTCTGTGTCGGGGCCCGGGCGGCTCCCGCGAGGCCCGCGCCGCGCCGAGGCCCTAGGGCCGCGGGGTAGCCGCGCGTGCTTCCCGTGCGCGGTGGCGCAGCCTCCGGGAAGCCGCCTTGGCCCAGCCCTGGCGCGGCGGTGCCGGCCTCCCTCCCCCGCCAAGGTTGCGCAAGGCCTCTTCCCGGCAACCGAAGTTTTGTTTAGTCCCACCGGGTGTGTGCGGGTGGTGGTGTGTGGTGTGAGGTGGTGGTGGGGCGGCCCTCAGCCTCCCCCCCCCCTCCGCCGCCCTAGGCCGTCACTACGGAGACCTCTTTGCCTTTGATGAAGGGGAACCAACACAAACACGCCGCCCGGCACGCCCTGGGGGGCGCCGGGCCCGGAGTCGGCCCGCGCCTCGGGGCTCCGTGGGGCCCCCCGGCAGCAGCGGCGCGGAGCGGCGGGTTTGGAGGGTGTCAACTCCGGGGACGTGCGTGCGTGTGATTGTTGGGGAGGAGAAATGTGATCCGAGGCTCCGCGTCCCCAGCGGCGGCGAGAGGAAAGGCGTGGCGGCCGCGCGGCGGGGCTGTTGCCGGGCTTCTCGCGTTACGGTGGTGCTGGTGCTGCTGGTGGCGGCGGCGGCCGCGGCGGTCGGCTGGATCCCGCTTTCCCTTCGCCGCCCCGGGAGAACGCGCAGAAGAAGGGACTTGGGAGGAGAATGTCTGTGTTCCCGTCGGGGGGCAGACGGCCCTGTTAACATGGTACGTGGGCTCTCGGGGAAGCCTGTTGTTTCCTCAGTGTTATCTGGGTTGGAGGATTTGCGCCAAAGGGTGTGTGCGTAAAAATTACCTTGGACCGGTGACAGAGGAGTCACAACACGTTCAGTCCTTGAACCGTGTTGTCACAACCGGCCTCTTCGCAGGCCTGCTGGGGAATTTATTTTCATTCCACCTGTCAGCTCGCTGCGCCGAGGGGAGCTTCTGGTCGGCGGCAGCAGCAGCAGCAATGGTCCGGCTTGGTTCTCTTGTCCAGAGACAGGGAGGGAAAAGTTAGCTTTGATTAAGCCAGCCAGTGCTTGGGAGATGAGCTGGATGTTTCTTCTCTTTTTCTGTTTTCGAGTTGAGATCTAGCTTTGGGGAGTGGAAGTAACTTGTTTTCAAACCAGTTCAGTTAATTTCAAGGTGTTAGTTTGCTGGATGCTTTGAAAATGTCTGATCAGAGTTATTACTAGTCGTAGTATTACTATTTTTTAAAACGAATACCTTTTAGCAGGATCGATGAGGTTTTGTTTACCAAAACTTCATTCACATTTTAATATTTCAAAAGCCCGGGCATGTCTCGCCATATGTTTGATAAGTCTAGGTTCTGCTTATGTTTGCAAGTGCGGTGCTAATTTTATACAATGAGCAACGATAAGTTTAGATAGATAGGTCATGATTAAGCTTCGTATTTTAGGCAAACAAAATATGATTGACCTTTTAAAAAATTGTTTCCAGTTTTATTGATTCTTTAGTGCCTTCAGCCCTCTTACCAACGATTGAAATTGAACCAGCCAGTCCAGTTTATTTTTAAATCAACAAGATATGTACACATATATATTCTTTGGTATATGTATGGCTGTATTCATAAAGTATAGGATACTCTTGTGATATATAATGCTTATCTAGTGCAAGGTTTATTTTCTGCAGTATTTTGATTTCAATTTGTAAAAGTAGAGATGTGCAGAAATAACGATATTTATTGACTATTTTTTAATTTTGGGGAACATAAAAATTTCTTTGGTCCTCATCTCTACTTTAGGGAGTACATTTTCTAAAAAAGACTGTATTTGTGGAAACCCATAGATTAAAAACCTATGTTTTGAACAGGTAAGATGAGCTTGATGCCTAGAACAGAACTGGCCATTAAATGTTTCAAATTTATATTTGGACATTGCTGACTACTGTAGCTAAACATACATATTAGGCAAACAGATCATAACATGGTGAGACAGCTTATTGTCATAGCCCTTTTCCCATTGAACTAGTCATTATCTTGTTTATGAACCAGTCACTGGCTTCTGGACATGAGGTTTTTAGAGTCACATTAAAGGGGATGGGTTCTATGAGATAATTCTGGTAAACATGCTCGAAAAGAAGCTATAGGTCATACTGTTTGAATCTTTTGGAAGTTCTTTCATGGAATGCCATAAAAAAGTTCAGATTAACAAGATATTGCTGTGGCAAGTATGGCTTTGACACATAGGTATTATTTCATTCTAGAATTGAAGGTGTTTCCCGTGTGAGTGTGTGTGTATATGTGTGTGTGACGGAGAGCGAACCAGCAAGCGCTAGCACACAGAGAGCACGTGCTAGCTTGAACTGAGGGCCAGAGCACTGTCTCTGAGCTTCTTTTTGCTCAAGGCTAGTACTCTACCAACTGAGGCATGGCACTTCTGTTTTTTTTGGTGCGTAAGTGGAGGTTTGTCTCACTGACTTTCCTGCCCTAGCTGGCTTCCACGCTCAGTCCTCAGATCTCAGCTCCCTGAGTAGCTAAGATTACAGGTATGAGCCAATGGGGCTTCGCTGAAGGTGATTCTTGAAAGTTCAGAAAGCAACAGCTAGCTGTCAAAGGAACTTAATGGTGGAACTTCTATTTTTACATATTTGATATATGAATACTGAAGGCTTATGAAAGAAGGAAAGGAAAAATGTAAACTTCCTGATGTGGAATTAATGTTTACTAAACCTGATTCATATTCATTTAAGTGGAATACTTATTTTTCATCTGAATGTTAAGATGACCTACTGCTTTTGACATTTTTGATAAGAAGAGTTAGCTTATTAAGTGCTGTTGTCATTGCAGCAGGTCATCCAGCATGATGGTAAGTTAGAGCAGATTGTCTTGCATGAAAATGTACTTTCCATTGCATCGTCACCAGAGTTTGGATATGAAAAGATATCATGGCAATATTTAAATTTATGATGTTATAAGGAACATTGAAACTCTCCATATTTAGAATATCCTTTTCTGTGCCATGTGCCGGTGACTCATGTCTGTAATCCTAGCTACTCAGGAGGCTGAGATCTGAGGATCATGGTTCAAAGCCAGCCCAGGCAGGAAAGTCCGTGATACTCTTGTCAAAAATGTTGAGATGACCATTGTGGTATGGAAAGTATTTCTGAAGACAAACTGTTGGAATTCCATTAAAATAGATGAATCTTATCAGTATTACTTCTCTCTGTGCGAACTTTGAGAACAACTTTTACTGAAAGCTTTATCATGGGCAGCTTTTGTTTATAATAAATATATAAGTAAAAATATGTTAAGTGTTTTACTTGTTTTTTTTTTTTTTTTGGGTCCGGTCGTGGGCCTGAACTTTTGCCTGGGCGCTGTCCCTCAGCTCTTCAGCTCAAGGCTAGCGCTCTACCACTTGAGCCCGAGCACCACTTCTGGCTTTTTTCTTTCTGCTTATGTGGTGCTGAGGAATCGAACCCAGGGCCTCTGGCATGCAAGGCAAGCGCTCTACCACTGAGCCACCTTCCCAGCCCATGTTTTACTTGTTTTGAAGGTAGCTGCTTAAAAGACATATTCTTCTCTAGTACCTTTAATCACTTAATGTGACTTGAGTAAGGATATGAATGTGTGTGTATATATGTATTTAGAGCAGAAATTTGACTTGGTGATATTTTTAGGACCAAGCATTATGTGGTCAACTTATGGGCTCAGTTGATAAGTTGGGGCCATATGTCACTAAATAAAGGGAACAACACATTGCCTAAATACTGAGACACCACACCACTGTTAAGTTCCAGTTCTAGATCTTCTGCTTTTCTTCCTTGTGTGGCATTAAAAGAAATGGGTGGGGGGTCTGGGAAGGTGGCTCTGTGGTAGAGTGCTTACCTCCCATGCATGAAGCCCTGGGTTCCATTCCTCAGCACCATATAAGCATAAAAAGCCAGAAGTGGCACTCTGGCTCAAGTGGTAGAGGGCTAAACTTGAGCTGAAGAGGTATGGGACAGTGCCCAGGCCCAGAGTTCAGGCCCCATGACCGACAAAAAAAAAAAAAGGATGAATATTGACAATATTATATTTTAGGTTGGTTCTTGTTTAGACACTAAGTAGGTTTACTTTGTCTTCTATAAATAATGTCAATTTCAGTACTTTAGAAATCTTTTTTCAAACAAGAAGTCTTTGAAAGGAAGGACAGTATTTTTTTTTAATCTTAAATGTAGTTTGTTACTTTGAACTAAATGTTTCTAATTTTCTAAAAGTGAGAATTTTCACTTCTGTAAGATAGGAAAATTGGGAACTAGAGGAGAAGAGTTGGGTATAATTGGATTTGATAGAACAAAAGCTATTGACTTAAGTGCCTAAGTGGAGACCAAGTGAACTCTGTTTTAGAGTTATAGTTATAATTATAGTTATATATATATATAGTTTTGTGTGTGTGTGTGTGTGTGTGTATATATACACATAGTTAGTAAAGAATTTTAGTAGTTGAAGGAAGTTTAAGAATAATCTGCTGAGACCTGCTAATGACCTGTCTTGAGAGATGACATCTTTATCTGAGTGGCTTGCACCTGGCTAGGCAAATGTTCCACCTCTTGAGCCTTGACTTCAGCCAGCCTTTGACTGCCATTTTAAAATTCCTCTTTCCTTCCTTTCTCTTTGTATCTTTAATTTTTTCAATCTAAAATATTAAAAACATTTTTTCCTTATTATTTTGCATTAGTTATGTAGGGACAGATTTCATTGTGATATTTCCACCATATTTATAATATATTCCAATCTTATCTCATCTAACCCCATCAATCACTCTCCTTACCCTTGTTTTTGGTCGGTCATGGGGCTTGAACTCTGGGCCTGAGCACTGTCCCTCAGCTCTTCAGCTCAAGGCCAGTATTCTACCTCTTGAGCCACAGCGCCACTTCCGGTTTTCTAGTGGTTTTATTGGAGATAAGAGTCTCATGGACTTTCCTGCCCGGGCTGGCTTTGAACCTGGCTTTGAACCGTGATCCTCAGATCTAAGCTAGGATTACAGATGTGAGTCATCAGCGCCTGGCTCCCTTATCCTCTTTCTAGAACAATTAGACCAGGTTTCATTGTCCTATTGCACATGCAAACCATCTACTTTCACCTTGTTCATCCTCTTTCATCCTTATGAACCCCCTCTCCACAGTACGACTGTCCCCCCACAAAGCATGTTTCTCTTAGAAGACTTTTTTAAAATGAAGTTTGTAGGTCAGATAAACTTTCCATGTACTTAAGAAAATTTATTACATTATATTATTAACCTGAAATCAGAAGTCTAAAGAGCATAGAGAATTTTACTATGAAGTGAGTTTGACATACAGAATTCACATTTTGTTTTTGGACATCTTTAAAACTTAGATAAATGTAATATTGAATCTAGGTTATAGCTTCCTCTTTCCCTCCCTTCCCCACTGCCTCCCCCCCCCCTTCCCTCCCTACCTCCTTCCCTTCTCCCCTCCCTCTTTCTCTTTCTCTTTTAGGGAGAGAGGATCTTACTATGTAGTCAAGTGTGGTCTCAAACTTCAGATCCTCCTTGAGCTTACAGGTGGGCATCCCCACAGCTTCTCAAATTATTCATTAAAACTCGGACTTCTGATATCTATCACACTATTTGCTTCTGAGAAAAACATCTATTTTGAGAGAAGAGGGCCTTATATATGCTAAGCATACATTTCCCACTGAGCTATACCCACTCCAGCTGAAACATGCCCTTTTTAAAAAGACTAGATTTCCAAGTTCATTTTACCTTTACATATTCTTTGCTAGTAGACATGTTTCACCCTCTACCAATGTATGTATATGCAATGTTGCAAAACCACCTAAGAAAAAGTGATGTAAGCATAGCATTTTCATAGGAAATAATTAAGCCAATCATGTGGTACACACGTAATCCCAGTATTTGGGAGGCTAAGATGGGAGGAACTCAAATTCAAGGCTGGGCTGGGCTGGGCTGTATAGGGAGACCCAGTTTTAGAAAAAGAAAATGTCTGTAATCCTAGCTACTCTGGAGAGTAAGATCTGAGGTTTGCAGTTTGAAGTCAGCCTGGGCAGGAAAAGTCCATGAGACTCTTACCTTCAGTGAACCAACAAAAAGCTGGAAGTGGAGCTATGGCCGAGTAGGTAGAGCCCTAGCCTTGAGCATAAAAAAAGCCATTGACTATCCCAAGACCCCAAGTTCAAGCCTTGAGACTGGAACACACACGCACACCCCCCAATATTTTATTTTATTTTTTGGTGGCTTGGGTGCTGTCCCTGCACTCTTCAGCTCAAGGCGAGTGCTCTATCACCTGAGCCACAGCTCCACTTCTAGTTTTCTAGTAGTTTATTGGAGAGAAGAGCCTCACAGACTTTCCTTCCCTGGACTGGCTTTGAACTGTGATCCTCAGATCTTAGCCTCCTGAGTAGACAGGCGTGAGCCACCGGCGCCCAGCACATCACCTTGAGGTTACATATTTTCCATTGTTCTTTTTTGTGTTTCCCCTCTGTCCAGTTGGGATGTCACTATATTGCCTAGGCTGGTTTCCTAACTCCTGAGCTCAAGTACTCTTCCTATCTCAGCCTTCCGAGCTCCTGCTCTCTGTGTAGTGTCAAAAAATCATTTACAAATAGGAGCAGCAATTTTATCAATTTATTTTTGTGACAAACTTCACCAAAGTTAACCAGTTTGATAGTCCATTTACCATATAGAAGCATTATATGTTAATTTAAATCATGTCTCCCAGGTATGATTAATAATGCAGTTCTATTGTTCCCATGTTTTCTCCCTCCACTCCCTTCCAGCTCACAGCTGGCACTACCACTTGAGTCATGCTTCCAGTCTGGCATTTAGCTGGTTAGTTGGAGATTAAGAATCTCTCCTAGGGAGCTGGGAAGGTGGCTCAGTGGTAGAACACTTGCCTTGCATACCTGAGGCCCTGGGTTCGATTCCTCAGCACCACATAAGAAAAAAGAAAAAAGCCGGAAGTGGCGCTGTGGCTCAAGTGGTAGAGTGCTAGCCTTGAGCTGAAATGCTGAGGGACAGCGCCCAGGCCCAGAGTTCAGGCCCCATGACTGGACCAAAAAAATAATAAGAAGAATCTCTCCGACTTTTCAGCCTGGGTTGAGCCATGATCCTCAGAGCTAAGCTTTCTGAGTAGCTAGTATTACAAGCATGAGCTACTGGCAACTGGTTTGTGGTACACATAGAAAATTTCTACAACTTATTATTAGTAGTAATTATCTTTAGTTGCATAAAGGGGTTTTAAGGGCTGGGATTGTGGCTTAGTGGTAGAGTGCTTGCCTAGCATGCATGAAGCCCTGGGTTCCATTCCTTAGTACCACATAAACAGCAAAAGCCTGAAGTGATGCTGTGGCTCAAATGGTAGGTAGAGTGCTAATCTTGAGCAGAGACAGGCTCAGGAACAGTGCCCATGCCCTGAGTTCAAGCTCCAGGACTGGCAACCCCCCCCCCCGAAGTAACCCCCCCCAAAAAAAACCCCAAAACCAACAAATAAAAGGGGTTTTAATTCAACATGTTAACGTATGCGACACATTTTTAGTAATGAAAGTAATGCAGGTATCTGCTGGTGTAGACTAGTGTAATAAACTTCAAGGATCATCTCAAGACTCTCATTTACCTTTAACCATTTGTGACATTTACTTTTTGCATAATGTCTTAAGTGATAGTTTTAGAAGGCCAATTTAACCAGGCTTACACAGCACCCAATAGAGGTTTCACTAAAAGGAAGCACTTTTAACTCTTTTTAGCTTTCATTCTGCTCCCAAAAAACATGCAGGAATTGAAGGTGAAGTTTGTAGTAGAAGTAGATTGCTGCTCCTTTTCTGTCTAGTCTGTAGGTTTTTTTTTTTTTTTTGGTCCGGTCGTGGGGCCTGAACTCTGGGCCTGGGTGCTGTCCCTCAGCTCTTCAGCTCAAGGCTAGCGCTCTACCACTTGAGCCACAGCACCACTTCCGGCTTTTTTCTTTTTGCTTATGTGGTGCTGAGGAATCAAACCCAGGGCCTCAGGCATGCAAGGCAAGTGCTCTACCACTGAGCCACCTTCCCAACCCCTAGTCTATAGGTTTTATATCCCCTAAGATGCATAGTAGAAATTGAGAAATCAAATATGTTATAAAAGTAGTGAAGCCAGATGCTGGTGGCTCATGCCTGTAATCCTAGCTGCCCAGAGGCTAAGATCTGAGGATCATGGTTTGAAGCCAGCCCCAGCAGGAAACTCTGTGAGACTCTTATCTCCAGTAAACTACTCAGTAAACTACTCAAAAAAGCTGGAAGGAACCCTGTGGCTAGAGTGCTAGCCTTGAGCAAAAAAGAAGTGCGCTGGTGGAGTTCAGTCCCAGAACCCGGCAGAAAAAAAGGCAAATACAGACAACTGTACTTCTTTACCTATGAACCTTTTCTTTATTGAGTAGCTTGGCATTTATGTGATCCAGAGCTTTGTGAATGTGTCATAATCACATTTGACTTCTCAGAACTCTGCTTTGTTCCCAACTCCTCCACTTCTAGCAGAGGGCTGTTTCCTGTGTGGGTCAGTGGCATGGTGATGTGCCAGATTTCCCACTCCCTATCTCTGAACTGTATGTGTGTGGTGCATACTTTGTGCTTTCACTCCACTCTCAAGGAAAGAAATGGCTTATCAACCATTCAGTTCTCCATTTGGGTTACATCCCGAATTGGTGTTTTCAGCATCTTCAGTTTATCTAAGAACTTCACATTCCCACTTTCTCCTGGCTCTTTTTCTTCCCCTTTTGTTGTTGTCTTTTAAAAACATCTCTAGTGTCTGGGATCTTAAGCAGCCATCTTTTGGTGGCTTTCAAGTCCCTGGCCCCATTATTTCCATCTATTGTTTTTTCTAAATCATTTGTCCAGTGTAGCCCATATCATTGTGGTGAAATTACTTCCATTAAGCTGCCCATTGGTTTTATTGTTTATTTCTTTGGTTGACTCCCATAAGTGTCCCCTGCTCAATTGTAGACTTTTCAACCACAACCATATTTGGAACTGCTGTTGATCTATGTATTGCTTTCCCCCACCCCTACACCACAAACTGATTATCTAATTTCTAAATTTATTCCATTGTCAGTATTTTCCATCTGCTATCCTTGTTTCTCTTACAGTTTGTTTTTTGAAACTTAAAAATTTGGAAAAATATTTGTTGAATAAAATCTGTACTGCATTTGTGAAGTAAAATCGGCAATATTTATCATTATCAATTCCCCTTTCTGGGAATCCATGCTAAAGAAATTAAAAATGTACAAAAGCTGGGGCTGGAAGGTGGCTCAGTGGTAGAGCGCTTGCCTTGCATGCCTGAGGCCCTGGGTTTGATTCCTCAGCACCATATAAGCAAAAAGAAAAGAGCCGGAAAGTGGCGCTGTGGCTCAGGTAGAAGAGCGCTAGCCTTGAGCTGAAGAGCTGAGGGACAGTGCCAAGGCCCAGAGTTCAGGCCCCATGACTGGATTCCCCCCCCCCCCAAAAATACAAAAGCTATATGAAATGTTTATTACAACTTCAGTGAAAAAAATTGGCTGAGTGCCACTGGTTTATGCCTGTAATCTTAGCTTCTCAGGAGGCTGAGATCTCAGGATTGTGGTTCAGAGCCAGCCTAAGCAGGAAAGTCTGTGAGGCTCTTCCAGTCAATCATAGAAAAAGCCAGAGTGTTGCTGTGACTTGTCCAGTAGAATGCTAGCCTTGCGCAAAGAGTGACAGTGCCCAAGCCCCAAGTTCAAGCCCCAGGAATGGCAAAAAAAAAAAAAGGAAAAGCTGCAGTTCAGTGAATTATGAAATGTTCATAGAGTAAATTTTTCTCCTGCTATTTAAAATAAAAAAGATGTTCTGGCTGGGCGCTGGTGGCTTACACCTGTAATCCTAGCTACTCAGGAGGCTGAGATATGAGGATCGGGGTTCAAAGCCAGCCCAGGCATGAAAGTCGGTGAGACTCTTACCTCCAATAAGCCACAAGAAAACCGGAAGTGGCACTGTGGCTCAAGCGGTAGAGTGCTGGCCCTTGAGCTGAAGAGTTGAGGGACAACGCCCAGGCCCAGAGTTCAAGCCCCAGGACCGACAAGAAAAAAAAAACAAAAGATGTTCTATAAAAGAACTAAATTGGTATGTCAAGTTGTTAATGTATTTTGAATGTAAGCATGTAATGATGTGTACACTAAAATAATTGAATTAACTGGCTCTTGTGCCTGAAACACTTCATAATTTTATAGTAATTGATTAAAGATTGCTGTACTGAAATGTAATCCCTTTCTTGTGTGACAGATGTATATACTTTTTCATGATTTCATAGAAAAGTATTTTAAAATTTTACAAGTGTACCCATTTTAGCAGTTTATTTCCAGGTAATGATAATGGTTTAATGGTAGTTTTTTAGTTTTCAAGGTTATGTAAATAAGTTACATTTGAAATGTTAGTGTGATGAACATTGTAATGAAATAACTGGCATATTTATGTGTAGTTAATATGTAATCATTATTTTCATATCTGAGATTCTACACAGCTTCATGTGCAAATGCCTGATTAAAAAATGATATGAAATTAGTTCTGGACCTTAAGAAAGTTTTAGTTATTTAAAAACAGATTTTTAATCAGTAAACTAAACCCATTCTGCAGCCATTTCTAGTCACTTGAGTAATCCTATTTTTTCTTATTTTAGTCCATGGTACCAAATGCTGGCCTTAATTTGAACTTAAAAATATCTTAGGTATAGTTATTTACATAACTTCAAGCTGAGTTAAACTTTCAAAATATCTTTTTCTACCTTTCTTATTTTTATTTTTCTTGCTGGTCCTGGAGCTTGAACTCAGGGCCTAGGCACTGTCCTTGAGCCTCTCTATGCTCAAGGCTAGTACTCTACCACTTGAGCCACAGCACTACTTCTGGCTTTTTCTGTTTATCTGGTACTAAGGAATTGAACCCAGGGCTTCATGCATTCTGGGCAAGCACTCTACCACTAAGCCACATTCCCAGCCTCTCTACCTTATATGTTGTATATGTTGAGATCTCACCCAGATACATTAGAAGTAGTATATTTTTCTTAACATTTTGTAGTTGTGGTATATGTAATTTTAATATCATGCTTTGGCAGTGTGGCTTTTATAACATACAATGAAAAAACTAAGTTTTTTCTGAGGTATACAGAAGAAGAAAAAAGTAATTTATATTACCTTTGTATGATCAGTTTGAAGTCTTAGTGTAGAGCTTATTATAAGCTGCCTAACAGTGGGTCACATGTTGGGCTGGGAAGGTGGCTCAGTGGTAGAGTGCTTATCTTGCATGCATGAAGCCCTGGGTTTGATTCCTCAGCAGAAAAAGCCAGAAATGGCTCTGTGGCTCAAGTGGTAGAGTGCTAGCTTTGAGCTGAAGAGCTCAGGGACAGTGCCCAGGCCCATAGTTCAGGCCCCACGACGGACCAAAAAAAAAAAAAAAGTTAATTATTAGAGGAAGTCACAGTGAAACAGGAGGAGTTCTAGTAGATTTCAAAGAATTCTATGTTCTTCCTCTGAGTTACTGTTTTGAGAAGCTGCTTGTTTTCTTTCCTCTTTAGGTCTCTGAGCAATATATTTTTCTTCTTTAACTTTATATAAATCTCTATCCTGTCCACTTCCTCAAATTTGTCAAGAGAATAAGACACATTTGTATTTTTAAAAAATTTGTTTTTTAATGTATTTATTTCTGTTTTTCCTGTTGTTGGATTTTATACTAAAGTTTCCTGCAGCCATTGTTAAAAGGCCACTTTAAGTTGATGAAATACCTGTGACTGCTGATTGAACTTTCACAGTTTCTATCTTAGGAAGATTTCTAAAAGTATTTCATTAAATATCTTAAAAAGTATTTAAATACACTGGTGTGGGACTGAGAATGCTTGCCTACCATGCTTAGGCCCTTTCTACCTTGATCCTGGGATAGACCGCTAGTATATACTTCATGAACTAAAACACATAAACAAAATCAAACAAAAAGTTCCAAACTCTTTGAATTTAACATTGTTGTAAGATACCGTATGGAATCTTAACAGAATTTGGAAAGTATAAATTGTTTTCCAGTTAAACTCTGGAAATCTCAAAATATTCTTAATGAAGCTTTTGAAAAACTGAAAATACTATAATCATATATATGCTGTAAATATTTATCTTTTTACAAACAGTTCTATTTGTTTTGGGGAAGTGTCAACCACTTTCATTTAACCGCTTTTTAGCCTTTGAATTCTTACTGTACATATTAGCACATAATTCTCTTTTAGTTCTGTAGTGTTAAGACACTGGGAAACATAAAATGGAATGTTAAATTTGTTCAGAGTAGAGTAGCCCTTTGTAAGTGTTCATTTGAATTTCTTACAAAATTTATTTCTCAACAGAATAGTAGTGGATATTTTGTCAAATTATTATTTCTGCCAGTATTAGGGCTTGAGCTCAAAAGTTTGGGCACTACCCTTGAGTTTTTTTGTTCAAAGCTGGCACTCTACCACTTGAGCCACATCTTCACTTAGGCTCTTTGGTGGTCAGTTGGAGATAAGAGCCTCACACATTTTTCAGCCTGAGTTGACTTTGAACCTTGATCTTCAGATCTCAGACTCATGAGTAGTTAGGATTATAGGCATGAGCCACTGGTACCCAGCTGATCAAATTATTATTATTATTATTATTTATTGTTTTTTTTTTTGTTGGTCGTGAGGCTTGAACTTGGCTTGGGCGCTGCCCCTGCGCTCTTCAGCTCAAGGCTAGCTCTCTACCACTTAAGCCACAGCACACTTCTGGTTTTCTGGTGGTTTATTGGAGATAAGAGTGTCACAGACTTTTCTGCCCCGGCTGGCTTTGAACCGTGATCCTCATATCTCAGCTTCCTGAGTAGTTAGGATTACCGATGTGAGCCACCGGCACCCAGCCGTGATGAAATTATTAATCTAGGATTTTACTAGGTTACTTTTAAACAAATTCATTCATGGTTTGAATTTTAGAGGTAGATTGGGAAGACTTGGTAAGACTCATTTGAACTTTGCCTTCTTAATCTTTAATATTCATTTATTTTTGTCTGAAAATTATTGACCTTATAAGCAAAAGACGTTTTGTGGTGATTCTTTTGAGATAGATTTTCCTATAAAGTGGGGAAGTAATACTATTAAGAGAGTAGCTCAGAACCCAAACTTACATATTTGTTTTTTTCTAGTTATTCATTGGGAGATAATGGTCATTGTATGAAGAATTTAAGCAAACAAAAAAACTTGTTTTGAATTAAAATTATAGAAATTAAAATTTAATTGCTAATTGTTTTATTTATTTTCTTGATCAGTCATGGGGCTTGAACTCTGGGCCTGGGCGCTGTCCCTGAGATCTTCAGCTCAAGGCAAGTGCTGTAGCACTTGAGTCACAGTGCTGCTTCCGGGTTTTCTGGTGGTTAATTGTAGATGAGAGTCTCACGATTTTCCTGCCGAGGCAGGCTTTGAACCATGATCCTCAGATCTCAGCCTCCTGAGTAGCTAGGTTTACAGGCATGAGCCACCAATATCTGGCTTATTTGCTAATCTTAAATTTACGTCAAGAGAGAGCTCCAAGTATATTTATCTCTAGCCAATTTGTCAGTATACCATTTCTAATTTTATATAGCTTTAAAAAATTGGTGAATTATTATTTTAGTAAGAGTTGTCTTTTTCTAGACTTGTTAAAATACAAGTAATGTACGTAATGCATTGTAATGGTAGGGTGATTTCTAGCACCTTTGAAATGTCCAGTAGATCATTTTCTGTTCCAAAAGTTGGAACATTTTGCTAAGTCAGATGAAGCTTGTTATTTAACATGCTGATTGTGTTATAGTCAACACATTCTCTAGATGCTTTGCTAACAATACAACTGGAAAATACCCAAGTCTTTAGTATTTTCAAATAAATGTTTTATAGGCACTTCAGATAGTAGGTTCAATCAATGGAAAGTGAAAATTATTTACTATTTATAGTAGGTTATTTAGAGTATCCTGCTTTTTATTTCTAAGAAGACATGCTTTATTTTTTTGTAAATACACTTTAAGTAATTGAGAAATAATGAATAGGCACTTTTTATTGTCTAATATTATTAATCATCTAGACTTTAACTTCTACTTATAGACCCTTGACTAGAGCAGTGCTATGGTTCTCTGTATTTTCAAGAATGAAAAGCTTTTAATTGTCAAATTTATTTAGATCGCATAATAAAATCCTACTTTAAGTTTCTCTTGTTTGAAGAAGTTACATACTAACCAGAAGCTCTCTGGGCCTTGGTGCTGTCCCTCAGCTATTCAGCTCAAGGTGAGCGCTCTACCACTTGAGCTACAGTGCTGGTTTTCTGGTGGTTTATTGGAGATAAGAGTTTCATGGACTTTCCTGCCCGGGCTGTTTTGAACCTCGATCCTCAGAGCTCAGCCTCCTGAGTAGCTAGGATTACAGGCGTGAGCCACTGGCACCCGGCTAATGCTTTTACTTTTTAAGCTTTAAAATAATTTAAAAAAGTATTTACTTGTGTCAGTACTGGGGCTTGAACTAAGGGCTTTTTGCTCAGCTTTTCACTTATCCGCACAGCTCCACTTTTGGCTTTTTGGTATTTGATTGGAGATGAGAGTCTCATGGACTTTCCCTGCCTAAGCTGGCGCTCTTAAGGTAGCTAGGATTACAGGTGTGCGCCACCAACTCCTGATTATTTTTTAAGTACCAGTCCTGTAACTTGAATTCAAGGTTAGTATTCTACCAATGGAGCTACATATTTTCTTCTAGGTTTTTGGTGGTTATTTATTTTTTATTTTTGGGTCCAGTCGTGGGGCCTGAACTCTGGGCCTGGGCGCTGTCCCTCAGCTCTTCAGCTCAAGGCTAGCTAGCGCTCTACCACTTGAGCCATAGTGCCACTTCCGGCTTTTTTCTTTTTGCTTATGTGGTGCTGAGGAATCGAACCCAGGGCCTCATGCATGCAAGGCAAGCAAGCGCTCTATCACTGAGCCACCTTCCCAGCATTTTTGGGGGTTAATTGGAGATAAGAGTCTCATGGACTTTGCTGACATAGCTGGATTTAAACTGATCTGATCCTCAGATCTCAGTCTCCTCACTAGGGTAATAGGCCTGAGCCACCCATGCCCAGCTTTGTTTTCTTTCTTTTTTTTTTTAAATTGTAAAGATACTGTACAGAGGGGTTGCAGTTACATGAGTAAGGTAATGAGTTCATTTCCTATCAAGCATTGTTACCCCTCTGTTTTTCCCCTCCCATCCTTTCCCTCTCTACCTCTCCAACTTCCCTGGTCTCCCCCTTTGGCCCCCCCAGGTTGTAAAGTTCATTTCAACACAGTGTCTTGTATGTCTCATTGTTACAGTGGGTCAACCTGTATCCTTGTTTCAGCATTTTGTTATTTCCCTTCCCCTCCCCAAATTAGAAAAATGTATATATAAGACCCAGGGCACCAGAATCAAATACAGGGACAATAGGGGTTATACCATGGGGGAAGGACATACAAAAGAAAGTTCAGTAAAAACAACTGAGACAAAGAAAAAAACTCTGTGTCCTTATCTTGGGGTTCATTTTGCTTAGCATCATCTTATATGGTCATATGTACATAGCTTTTGACCTTTTCTGTTTGTGGCTGGCAAGATTTCCTAGACTTATACTAGTTACTACAAATAAGGGAAACCATGGGACCTGTTTCTTTAGGTCTGGCTTACTTCAGTTAATGTAATTTTTTTTCCCAAGTCTTTCCATTTCCTAACAAATGGGACGTGTCATTCTTTCTGATGGAGGCATAGAATTCATCTGTCTGTCTGTCTGTCTGTCTATATCTATGCACACACACATATATCACATTTTCTTGATCCATTCATCCATCTACTGAGGGGCATCTGGGTTGGTTCCATATCTTAGCTCTGATGAATAATGCTGTGGTAAACATAGTTGTGCTGGTAGGACATAGCTAGCAAAATCAATAGAAAGCCCACGGATTGGGAGAAGATTTTCATGAGCCATGTAACAGACAAGGGCCTCATATCTAAAATATACTTAGAACTCAAAAAATTAAATCCCCCAATAACAAATCCTCAGAGAAACAACCACCCAATTAATAAATGGGCTAAAGACTTAAAAGAGAGACTTCTCTGAGGAGGAAATAAATGGCCAATAGACACATGAAAAAATGTTCACCTTCTCTGGCCATAAAAGAAATGCAAATCAAAATAACATTGAGATTCCACCTCACCCCAGTTAGAATGGCTATAATCAAGAAATGTAATAACAACAGATGCTGGAGGGGATGTGTACAGAAGGGAACCTTACTTCATTGTTGGTGGAAGTGTAAACTTGTTCAGCCTCTTTGGAAGGCAATATGGAGGTTCCTCAAAAGACTCCACATAGAGCTCCCCTATGACCCAGCAATCCCACTTTTGGGCATTTGTTTTGTTTTCAAATAATCCTTTCAAATTATAAAAAGCATTTTTGACTTATGGACCATACAAAAATAGGCTGGGTCAATTTTGGCCAACTGTAATTTGTGGGTTCCTGTTCTAACCGAACCAAACTATTTCACTATTCTCCACTCTTATATAGGCTGTTGGTTTTTACTGATATCCTTTCCTACACAGCAGATATATTTCCATTCACCTCCAAAACTTAAAGGGATAGATGAACCTGTTTCTGAATTCTGAATACTTTTCTGTCTCTGTAGGACACACATGCATTATCCTTTTTTTTTTTTTTAAATATGTGCTACTAGGATTTGAACTCAGGGCCTTGTACTTAATCATTCTACTTGGCTTCACAGGCATATCTCCAGCCCTGCTTTTTGCAGGCTATTTTAGAGATAACCAACCAGAGTTTCTGCTATGGGTGTCCTTGAACTGCTGCATCTCAGCCACCTGAGTAGCTTAGATTACAAGCATGAGCTACTGGCATAGGGCAACATCCCCTTTTCTTTCTGCTCTGTGCTTTCTTCATCCTTATGTAGTTATATGTGTACATGTGTAGTTATGTGTATACCTATGTAGTTATGTGTATACCTATGTTTGCCTCGTGCTAGAAAGGAGCCCACTGTGAAAAAACGTATTATTTCTTTCTAGCTCTTCCTGTTCCCAAATGTTTTTTGTTTTTGTTTTTTTGGGTTTTTGTCTGGGGCTTGAACTCTGGGCCTGGGCGCTGTCCTTGTGCTCTTCAGCTCAAGGCGAGCGCTCTACCACGAGCCACAGCACCACTTCCAGTTTTCTGGAGGTTAATTAGAGATAAGAGTTTCACACCCTTTCCTGTCCGGGCTGGCTTTGAACTGACTCCTGAGTATTTTGGATTACAGACCTGAGCCCCTTGAGCCCAGACTCAAATGTATTTGTGATTTGCATTGAAAAGTCTCTCTCTCTCTTTCTTTCTTTCTCTCTCTCTGTCTCTGTCTCTCTCACTCTCTCTCTCTCTCATGTGTTGTTACAGAGAAAACCAGTGACTTGGCCATACTATGCAAGTCAAATGCTCTGCCACTGAGCCTGCCTGCCTGCCTGCCTCCTTCCTTCCTTCCTTCCTTCCTTTGGTTTATTCATTCATTCTTGGGACATAGTGCAGTACCAGCATACACACACAAAAGAGGTTATTCCCATTTACCAGTAGAGTCTAACTCATTAAAAAATTAATATAATTTCTGACTGAAATTATAGCAAGGAATAGAAATCAATTTTAGTTTATAAAAGATAAACTAAATTTCTCACTTTTTTCTTTTCTTTCCTGCGTGTTTCTTATTTCCATACATGTTATTCTGCCTTTACCTCATACTTACTATATACCAAGAAACCTGGCACTGGAACTACAGTATATAGTCAGCCTTCTGTATCTTTATATTCTGCATTCATGGATTCAACAAACTGGGGATCCAGTAGTTGAAAACAATTTTGCAGGGGCTGGGAAGGTGGCTCAGTGATAAAGTGCTTGCCTTGCATGCTTGAGGCCCTGGGTTCGATTCCTCAGCACCCATAAGCAAAAAGAAAAAAGCCAGAAGTGGTGCTGTGGCTCAAGTGGTAGAGTGCTAGCCTTGAGCTGAAGAGCTGAGGGGCAGCGCCCAGGCTCAGAGTTCAGGCCCACGACCAGACCCAAAAAGAAAAGTTTTTTTTTTGCATTTGTACTAAACTTATATAGACTGTTTTCCCATTATTATTCTTTTTTTTTTTTTTTTTTTGGGTCCGGTCGTGGGGCCTGAACTCCAGGCCTGGGCACTGTCCCTCAGCTCTTCAGTTCAAGGCTAGCGCTCTACCACTTGAGCCACAGCGCCACTTTCGGCTTTTTTCTTTTTGCTTATTTGGTGCTGGGAATCGAACCCAGGGCTTCAGGCATGCAAGGCAAGTGCTCTACCACTGAGCCACCTTCCCAGCCCCATCCTGGCTGCGACATCTGTCACCCCATTGATCACCAGGGTTGATTCGGCTGATCTGGCTGGCTAGGCGGGTGTCCCCCTCCTCCCTCACCGCTCCATGTGCATCCCTCCCGAAGCTGCGTGCTCGGTCGAAGAGGACGACCATCCCCGATAGAGGAGGACCGGTCTTCGGTCAAGGGTATACGAGTAGCCGCGCTCCTCTGCTAGAACCTCCAAACAAGCTCTCAAGGTCCCATTATTATTCTCTAAGCAGTATCATATGGCAAATATTTACATATTGTTTGCATTATAATAGTGTAAGTAATCTAGAGATGATCTCAAGTATACAGGAGGATGTATGAAGGGTTATATGCAAATATACCATGTTATATAAAGGACTTAGATATCCACTGGATTTGGGGTATCCTTAAGATATTCTGGTACCAATCCCCTTTAGATTCTGAAAGAAGATTGTATAGTTTATTTCTTCTTTATCATAAACTGTACTTTACAACAAATGACACATGGTCTTCAATAACTTGTTTTTTTTTTGTTCAGTAGTTTTTGACAATTACGACCTGTTAATGCAATGTGATATTCAACATTTAGGAAGTATTCTTGCCCTGTACACTTAAACTGAATATAATTGCAAGAGAAAATATCAGAAGCTGGGCACTGGTGGCTCATGCCTGTAATCCTAGGTATACTCAGGAGGCTGAGATCTGAGGATCCCCATTCAAAGCCAGCTAGGGCAGGAAAATCCACGGGACTCCTTATCTCTAATTAACTACCAGAAAAGTGGAAGTGGTACTGTGGCTAAAGTGGTAGAGCTCTCACCTTGATCTGAAGAGCTCAGGGACAGCACCCAGGCCCAGAGTTCAAACTCCAGGACTGGGGAAAAAAAAAAGGCTCTGGGACAGTTTCTAGGCCCTGAGTCCAGCTCCATGAGTAGAACATACACATGTACACATTAAAAAACAAACCAGGAGAGATTCAAATTGTGGGACATTCTAAAACAACTGAACACAATTCTTCAAAAAAATGTTAGGGCTATGAAAGACAACAACAACAGAAAAAGACAGAAAGGGGTTTTAGATTAAAGAGTAAGAAACATGACATACAGGCTATCATAAGCGGACAGTCACATGCAGTTTTCTCACCCTGGATTAGAAAAATGAAATATCCATCCAGGAATGTCAAGCACTGGTCATGTGCACATGGCTTGTATTAAACACTACAAACCAATCAATGCTAACATAAATGAATGCCATAGAAAAGACACGGTGATGTGAGAGAATGACTTGTACTTCAGAGTCACATGCTGAAATACTAGGAAGAAAGTGATGAAAAAAATAATACTTTCAGGTAGATGATCTCACAGTGTACATGAATGCATAGTGCGATGCATACCTATGCACATTTGTGTAATGTTTATACATGGGTGTAATAAGTGTATCTGTGTGTAAGAAAGAGAATGGGTCAAAATGTAATGAAATGGTGAATCAAGTTGAAAAAAAGTATTTCATTATGTAATCACTTAATCACAATAAAAAAAAAGAACCTGGGGAAGGGAGGGAGGGAGGGGATGGTAGGGGGAAAACAATGGAGGGGGTAACAATGTTCAAGAGGAAGTGTACTCATTACCTCACTCATGTAACTGTAACCCTCTGTATAGTATCTTTAAAATAAAAAAAAGTATTTCAAAAAGAGCAAATGACACAACACCATCATGTTTATGTATGTAACACCACCATGTTTAAATATGTAATTTCAGTTAATCCATTCTGCTGTACTTTTATCAGTTCTGATACATACTCCACCCTTTTTTTTTGGCATTTTTGAAATGCATGCACATTAAAATCAGTGATATCTTTTGCAGTTGTTTTTCTTTTTTCTTTCTGGTGTGTGTGGCATGTAAATATATGATAATTTTTATATGCCACACTTGTCTTAACAGTTTTCATTTCATGAATAAATGACAATATCCAGTCATTTTTCTGATAATTACATTATTTCAAAGTTTTATTACGTCCAGCAGTACTATGGAGAATATTATTTTTCTTGCTTCTATGCAAGAAGAAAAATCCTGTAAGCAAGGGTTGTGTTTTGTTAAGAATTCTGACTTATATGGGGCTGGGAAGGTGGCTCAGTGATAGAGCAATTGCCTTGCATGCCTGAGGCCCTGGGTTGGATTCCTCAGCACCACATAAGCAAAAAGAAAAAAGCTGGAAGTAGCGCTGTGGCTCAAGTGGTAGAGCGCTAGCCTTGAGCTGAAGAGCTCAGGGACAGCGCCCAGACCCAGAGTTCAGACCCCACGACCGGACCCCCCCCCCCAAAAAAAAAAAAGAATTCTGACTTATAGACACATCTGTCTTCAGCTTTGCTTTCTAAAGTGATTCTACTTTTTGCTATTATATGAGTATCTGTTAGTCTACTCTTATTCACTTTAGATATTATTCTGCTTTTGTCAGTTGTAAAATGACAGTAAAATGTCATTTTTAATTTATAGCTTCTTTGTTTTTCTTTATTACTTACTAGTAGGATTTTATTTTTATTTTTATTTTTTTGGTGCTGGTAATTGGGATTGAACTTGGCCCCCTCTGACTCTCTTGGCTTTTTCATTCAAGGCTGGCATTTACCATTTGAGCCACACCTCCACTTCTGACTTTTTGCTGGTTAATTGGAGATAAAGAGTCTCTTGGAATTGTTTGCCTGGGCTAGCTTTGAACTGCAACCCTCAGATCTCAACCTCCTGAAAAACTAGGATTGTAGGCATTAGTCACCAGCACCTAGCTTCAATTTTTTGAATAGGTCTTTTGATTTTTATTTCTTTTTTTTGTGACTCACCTGTTTATGTCATCTTCATGTTTTTTTGCTGTGTTTTGCTGAGCATAATGTGACTATATATATATATATATATATATATATATATATATATATACACACATACATATACTTTTTTTTTTGTTTTTTGTTTTGGTGGGTCATCGGCTTGGGCGCTGTCCCTGCGCTCTTCAGCTCAAGGTGAGCGCTCTACCGCTTGAGCCACAGTGCTAATTCTAGTGAGTATATATTTTGTTGGTTATGTGAGTTGCAAATGGCTTTCTGTGGCTTATTTTTATTTCCGATCTTATCGTGTGTGTGTGTGTGTGTGTGTGTGTGTGTGTGTGTGTGTGTGTGTGTGTGTGTGTGTGCGCGTGTGTGCGCGCGCGCGCGCTGAATCTGGGGCTTGAACTCAGAGCCTGGGCAGTGTCCCTGAGCTTTTTTTGCTAAAGGTTAGTGCTCATTTTTATTCATATTGGATGAATCAAAGCTAGAAATTTTAATAAAGTAAAATTAGTCAACTTTTTGCTCTCACTGTGCTTTTTTTCCTCTTATTTGAAGAAAAAACTTCCAAAAATTGATGATTAATTTGTTGAGTATAGCATCATTTTAAGCTGGATGCAGTAAAAAACAAAGCATTACACAGGGTTGATTCAAATTTTTTTTTCTTTTTTTGTAGTTGTCTTTGGGGCAGAAAGTTGGAAATATCATTGGTGAAGAGTTTTAATCTTATATATTTGTCCTTTTGAAGGAAATTCTAGCACTCCAGTGGAGAATAAATTAGCACACGTGGGTGTGAAACCTTTCAAAGCAAGGGACAAATACAGCATAAAATTCTCTTGATGGCTTCACATAGAATGTGGCCATTCTGTGAGTACAGTTTGGGGAATCACTAACTAGGCAGCCAATTTGCCACTTGCTTTTTTTTTTAGTCAACTTCTTCCATCTTTTTGGTGGGCCTAGAGTGAATTGGGCAACAATACTGAAGTAAATAGCCAACAATTCAGACTTGATAAAATAGAAAGTAGCTATATGTATTTTAACTTTATAATGACAAAGAAAAAAGTGAAGTTGGGCACCAGTGGCTTACACTCTTATGTAAGCTTAGCTTTCCAGGGGGCTGAGATCTGAGGATTGTTGTTGGAAGCCAGCCCCTGTAGGACTGTCCCTGAGACTCTTACTTCCAATAAACTACTTTAAAAAGCCAGAAGTAATGTTATGGTAGAGTGCCAACCTTGAGCAAAAGAAGCTCAGGGAGAGTGCCCAGTGCCCAAGAGTGTAAGCTCCAGGACTGGCAAAAAAGGGAAAAAAGTGGATTGAATTATGAGAAAGCTGACTTGTTTGTTAGAAAAATCTGTATACAAAAATTGATTTACAAAGAAGTTACTATTGGATTTAATCTCCCATTTGTTTAATTGTGTTTGTTTTTTTTTTGGGGGGGGTCTGGTCATGGGGCCTGAACTCTGGGCCTGGGCTTGAGCTCTTCAGCTCAAGGCTAGCGCTCTACCACTTGAGCCACAGTGCCACTTCCAGCTTTTTTCTTATGTGGTGCTGAGGAATCGAACCCAGGGCCTCTGGCATGCAAGGCAAGCACTCTACCACTGAGCCACCTTCCCAGCCCCATTGAGCCACCTTCCCAGCCTCTCCATTTGTTCAATAAAATAACAATATATATTTTGTCACAGATTAGAAGTTTAGGTTTCAATGAAAGTTGTTTTCTAATCTTTCCAGTGAGGGAATTTTAAACCTTAACCTTAACTCTAAGAATTATGCCAAACATCTTTGTTTGGTAAAGATAGAATTAAAACAGTGTCAAAACACTATTTGATAATATCCCCTGTGGATGTAGCAAAGAGATTGAAGTGAATGCGATTTAACAATATTGATGATCACTTATTCATTTGAAAAGTAACCTGAAAATTAGGCTAGATAGTTGAAACTCAAACTTCAGCCTAAATATTAAGCTTTGCTTAAAAAAAATTTTTTTTTTAAGAAATTAAGAGCCGGGGCACTGGTGGCTCACACCTGTTATTCTACTCAGGAGGCTGAGATCTGAGGATCGAGGTTCAAAGCCAGCCCAGGCAGGAAGGTATGTGAGACTCTTATCTCCAGTTCACCCCCACAAAACCAGACGTGGGACTGTGGCTCAAAGTGGTAGAACACTGGTTTTGAGCTGAAGATCTCAGGGACAGCACCCACGCTCAGAGTCCAAGCCATACAACTGACCAAAAAAAAAGAAAGAAAGAAAGATAGGATCTTGATACATAATCCAGGAAGCCTTGGAACTTATGATCTTCCTGCTGCAACCTCCTGAGTGTTGGGATTACATACTTGTATGTGTCACCATACCCCACTTAATAGTCTTAACAATTTCTCCAATTCTTTTCAAGCATGGGCTAAAAGAACTGAAGTGACATCTGTATGATTTGAGAATGCGAGCTAATATGAATTAGTTTTAGTTGTAGTGTTTAATATTTTTCATCAGTAACTCAAATGCAAGATATTTTTAGTCTGGACAGTAAGCACTGAATATTAGTGTAGCAATGCTGATGAAGAATTAGAGATGTCCCTTCATGTCTGTTAGGATAGCTGTTAGAAAAGAAGAAATATGGAGAAAGACATGGATCAAAGATGCATTGTCTTCACAAGTTGCTTTGTTGAATGGCAACTCCTTTGTCTGGCAATGAAAAAAACATTTTAAAAGGAAATAGTTGTGGAGAAATGAGAATCTTTGTGTGCTGCTGGTGGGAATGTAGAATGGCAGAACTGTAATGGAAAACTGATATGGTAGTGATACAGAACATTTGAAATTACCAGCAATTCAACTTCTAGGTATGGATACAAGTACCGTTTAGCCTTACAAAGGAAGAAAATCCCTTCACATACTACAACTTGAATGAACCTTATGGTAAGGCACAAAAGGCAAATATTGTATGAGTGTAGTTATATAAATTGTACCTAGACTAGTCATAGTCGATGAACAGAATATAGTGATTGCTATAGGAGAGAAGATAGGGAGTTACTGTTTAATGTGGACAGAGTTTGACTAATGAGAGGGATGTGAGAATGATGGTGATGCTCACACAGCATTGTGAATGGACTTTATGCCACGGAATAGAACACTTAAAAATAGTGTAAAGGCAAATTAAAAAAAATTTTGTGTTATATAAACACATAACCATATTTTTCAAAAAGGAGAAGATATGAAAAGTAGAGATTTAGACAAGTAGAGGAAAACTGAGCAAGGAAAATGCATGACATCATTGCTTTTTATTATTAAATCTCTTTGTCATGTCAGAGTATATTGAATAAAAAAGCCCTATTCCATACCAGAATTTGACAGAAAATAATTCAGAAATTTCTTATTAAGTAATAAATTGACTACATTAGTAAAGCATCTCTATCCCCTTTCAGAAAGCTAGATATTATGTGTAATAAAACATGAGGATGATACGTGGGTATGATGACACATGCCTGGATTCTTGTAACTTGGGAGGCTAAGCAGGAGACTTGAAAGAGGCCATCCTAGGGCTATGTGGATAGAACCTGTTTCCCCAATGCCAAAACAACAGCAAAAAAGACATACACATTTTACTATATCTAGCAGTGGTCAGACCCAGGATTGTGGGTGTCTCTATTGGTTACATTGCTGGTTTGATCAGTGTGAAAAGATGAGAACCTTTGGAGAGGGATCAGATGGGATTTAGCGTTTACAGAGGGAAAGGGTAAACTTATGTGATAGTCCATTTGATTCTACCACAAAACTTGGACTGAGTAATTTATTAAAAAAAAGTTTATTGGGCATACTTTTGTACCTGGAAAAAGATCTAAGCTCAAGGCAACCCCAGATTCAGTGTCTAGTGAAGGCTTTCTCTCTACTTCAAGATGTATCTACCTTCTAGCTATGATTTCAACATGTGGAAGGGGTAACACGCTCCCTGAGATAACTCTCTCTTTCTCTTTCTCTTTCTCTCTCTCTTAATTTTTTTTTTAATTTTAGGAACAGGGTCTTGATATATAGCCAAAGTCTGGCTTTGTTAGATTACAGTTGTGAGCTACCACTACCATCACCAAAGCCTGTCTGCCACCACCCTACCTCTAGTGTACTAGGATTTGAACTTGGCTTCAGTCTGCTCAACTTGCTTGTTCTACCAACTAAGCCATGTTTCTAGCCTAGCTTTTTGCTGTTCTTTTATTTTTTTAAAGGTCCAGATCAGAATTTGGACTCGGTACCTGTGCTTTTGCTCAGAGGCTAGCACCCCACCAACTGAACCATGCTTCCAACCCCTTTTGCTGTTTTTGTTTTTTTCTTCTTCCAGTCCTGGAGCTTGAACTCAGGGCCTGAGCACTGCCCCTGAGCTTCTTTGCTCAAGGCTAGTGCTCTACCACTTGAGCCATATCTCCACTTCTGGCTTTTTGGTGGTTAATTGGAGATAATCTCAGGGACTTCTCTGCCTGTGCTGGCTTTCACCATGATCCTAAGATCTCAGCCTTCTCAGTAGCTAGGATTACAGATGTGAGCCAGCCACCAGTCCCTGGTTTGCTGGTTATTTTTGAAGATGGAATCTCTTAGACTTGCTTGCCCAGGCTGCCTTCAAACTAGTCCTCTGGATCCTGGCCTCCAAAGTAGATTAGGAAAGTCTTTTTTTTTTTTTTTTCATTCCAGTCCTGGACTTGAACTCGGGGCCTGGGAGATATCCCTGAGCTTCTTTTGCTTAAGTGTAAGAGCCTCACAGTCTTTCCTGCCTGAGCTGCCTTGGAACTGCAGTCCTCCTCAGATCTCAGTCTCCCGAGTAACGGGTTACAGGCTGAGAGCACTGTGTCTGAAAGGCCTCTTTTATAAGAGCATCTTTCCTGTTAATGGGGAAGGAGCTCTTATGACCTAGTTACCTCCTAAAGACCTCACTTCTAAGTATCATCATCTTGGAAGTTGGGTTTCAACATAGAAATTTTGAGAGGACACAAACATTTAGCATGTATCAGGTTGAAGTACCTGAAATAATTAAACTCAAGGACTAGAAGCTTAATGGTTACCCTAGTAAGAGTCTTTACTATACTCTTGAGTAATATTTTATAGGCAGCCCTAGCTTCCTAAGGGATGGTATTTCAAAACTAACTTCCTTAGTTGATAAGAACAAATGACAAAGGCATGAATAATGTAGCTGCAGAGTGTAACACAGTATATATTGCAATGAAAATGAATAGAAAATAATACTGTACCAAAACAGTATTTTGGTCTCTACCTTCAGGCTTTAGTAATTCCTGTACATAATAGCACAGTATATAATTCATAAACACTGTGCATAAGATAGTCTTATATGCTTATTAGTTTATCTGATGGAGAGGATAAGAGATGCAGAAGACTTAATACCTTAATGTGGCAGGGAATGTCAGTAATCAAGTTAATTAGTAATTTACATTTTGCCTTTGCAATCTATTATAACTGTTTATAGCATATCACCTCTACCTTTTTCAGATGTCTGGGAATGTGTGATATATATATCTATCTATATTTATTTTAATTTTGTTGTTGTGGGGCTTGAGCTCTGGGCCTGGGCACTGTCCCTGTGCTCTTCAGCTCAAGGCAAGCTCTCTACCACTTGAACCATAGTGCCACTTCTGGTTTTCTGAGTGGTTTATTGGAGATAAGAGTCTCACAGAGTTTCCTGGGATTAGAACCATGATCCTCAGATCTCAGCCTCCTGAGTGGCTAGGATTACAGGTGTGAGACACCAGTGCCCAGTTTAATTTCTATTATTATTATTATAAAGATGATATACGGAGGGGTTATAGTTACATAAGGCAGGTAAAGAGTACATTTCTTTTTGGACAATGTTACCCCTTCTCTCGCTCTCTCCCAATTTATATTTTAAAATTTCCTTTTGAGATTAGTCGTTCAGAGCAAGAGGATTGAAAATAGTTGATCAGTGATGACTTTTTCTAAGCTTCCTTTAGTTGGCCTAGAATGGGTCCTTGGGTTGGTTGGTTGTCTTTGTAGCTTGGCATGTTGGGAAAGAAAAGACAGAAGAGGAGGATTCAGAAATTACATTATGACTTTCTTTAATTTCTCTTAATCACTTGCCTGTACCTCAGTGATTATTCAGATTACACCTTAATTTCCCATGGAATGGAAGGAAACGGTGTGCATTAATTCTAGTCCCTATTTTTTTTTTTTTTTGGACATGAGGTCTCTGAATTGTACAAAGTAGGTTTCACATTTTAGTGAGAGTCAGAATGACCATAGGAGCTTGTTTTTTCTTTTTTTTTTGGGGGGTCCAGGCGTGGGGCCTGAACTCTGGGCCTGGGCGCTGTCCCTCAGCTCTTCAGCTCAAGGCTAGCGCTCTACCACTTGAGCCACAGCGCCACTTCCAGCTTTTTTCTTTTTGCTTATGTGGTGCTGAGGAATCGAACTCAGGGCCTCATGCATGCAAGGCAAGCACTTTACCACTGAGCCAACTTCCCAGCCCGACCATAGGAGCTTGTATATACTTGGACCTCATCACATACCTACAGAATCAGAATTGAGTTTGAATTGTGTTTATTTAACTCTGGTCAGTCATGGGGCTGGAACTCTGGGCCTGGGTGCTGTCCCTGAGATCTTCACTTAAGGATAGCATTCTACCACTTGAACCATAGCACCATTTCTGGTTTTCTGGTTGCTTATTAGAGATAAGAGTCTCACGGACTTTCCTGCCTTGGCTGGCTTTGAACTTCAATCCTCAGATCTAAGCCTCCTGAGTAGCTAGGATTACAGGTATCAGTCATCCCATGCCCAGCTACCACTGTCTATTTTTTTAAAAATAATTTTGAACTGAGCCCTGTGTCTTCTCTAAACATAAAATTTTTGTGATGATTCAGAATTTAGAAGAGGAGCCAGGCATGCTAGTTCATGCCTATAATCCTCATTGGGAGGATTGTGGTTTGAGGTCTGCCTGAGCAAAAACGTTTTTGTAAGACCTCATCTTAGCCAGTAAAAATTTGGATGTGCTTGTTTGTGCCACTTATTCCAGCCACATGAGAAATGTCAACAAAAACAATTGAAGTCCAGGTGAAAAGTGAACTGCTATTTGAAAAATTACAATAGCACAAAAAGGGCTGGAGGTACTTTGCCTAGCAAGCACAAGGCCAAAACTTTGAACAAATAATAAGTGTTCATGATAAATCACGATGTACCATGAAGAAAGAATCTTTTCTTTCTCCAGTAGTTTCTTCATTCTTCTTACAATTTCATTATGTATCTACAGATTCTCAGTGTTTATACAAATGTATATGTATATATCTTTAAAAATATTGTAGAGCACATGTTTGTCAGAATCTTGTATTTTATACAACAGTATTTTCAGAATCAGTTTATAAAAGTGAAAAAATATTACTGTTTATTTACTTTTATATTAGTGGCCCGGAGCCCTAGGCTTACTATGCAAACATTCTTACCATTGGAGCCAAATCTTTTGCTCTAAAAATTTTATTTCTGAGATTGGTTTCAATAACTCTGCCCAGGGCCTGGTCTTGTGCTTGTAAACTTTCCTTCATTTCTTGCAGTCCTTTTGGTCCTGAGTCCTTGGGATTACAAATATGTTCCACTATGTCTGACAAAGAAATGGTGTGAAGCAACCACCATTTATTAGACATTTATTAGCCCATTGAATCCAGTGGTGACTGTGGGAATGATGTCTTGGCGCTGTCATTTCTAGAGAAACTCAAAAGAATGATTCAATGGCTGAGGGCAAGAACAGTGGCTGGAGGATCCTTCCTTAAACTTTTGTCACTGTCAGGGAAAGCTCAAGGACCACGTGAGCTGCTGTGAGCACCCATGCATGGTCCTTTCTCATACCCTTGGCTTCCTCAGAGCATTTGTCATGCTTGTCTCGTGGTCGCTCAGGGCTGCAAACACTGGTGTGTAAGCAACAAGGCAAGTGTGTTCTTCTGACCTGGCCTCTTGGAAATCACAGTGTTAACCTTGTCTGGAGCTTCACAGCCTGTCCTGAGCCCGGCCACGGCTGGAGTGGATCAGCAATCCTTACTGCAAAACTGATAGGGTCAAAATAACTTTTAATTCCCAGTGAAGGGAGTTTGGAAATGATCCCACATTTCAGTTGAGAAATGAAGAAGCTGGCCTAGAAACTGTCTAAAACTTTACCATGGTACACAGCAGGTGGGCTAGAGTAATGGGAAGTGGGGGTTTGGCATCGGGCTCAGGGTCCAGCTCAGGTCATTGTACAGACAGAGTCTTGGTCAGAGAAGCAGTTTGTGTCAGTTAGCTACTGCCATGATGACATGTTGAACAAAATGCTCCAAAGTGCTGTGATTTATAAAAGTCATTCTTGGGGCTAAGAAGGTGGCTCAGTGGTAGAGTGCTTGCCTCGCATGCATGAGGCCCTAGGTTCGATTCCTCAGCATAAGCAAAAAGAATAAAAGGTGGAAGTGGCGCTGTGGCTCAAGTGGTAGAATGCTAGTCTTGAGCTGAAGAGCTGAGGGACAGCGCCCAGGCCCAGAGTTCAAGCCCCACGACCGGACCCTCCCCCGCCCAAAAAAAAGTCTGTGAGGCTGTTAATCTATGGGAACTCTGGCTATTGCTGGGACCACTAAGACTTCCTTTTTTTGGGGGGGGGGTCCGGTCGTGGGGCCTGAACTCTGGGCCTGGGTGGCACTGTCCCTCAGCTCTTCAACTCAAGGCTAGCACTCTACCACTTGAGCCACAGCACCACTTCCGGCTTTTTTCTTTTTGCTTATGTGGTGCT
>NW_012267262.1:11272918-11290700 GCF_000151885.1 Dipodomys ordii
TTTTGCTTATGTGGTGCTGAGGAATCGAACCCAGGGCCTCATGCATGCAAGGCAAGCGCTCTACCACTGAGCCACCTTCCCAGCCCGCTGGACATAATTATAGGCATGTTCCATCATGTCCAATTCAAAATTCACTATTCCTCAGTGCTATATTCAAAGCAGGAAGAAAAAGATCATTCTAATTCTCTTCTGAAAAATTACTTTGTTAAAACTGAGTATACAGTTTAATATTGTGACATTTCTGTACATGTGCACATGTACTTTGAACAAATTCATCCAATTTTCGTTCTTTTGAAATAATGCAGATTAACAGCTGTGGCTGTTGCAAAAATATTTTATCTGTGTTTTATTAACTGTCTTTCTGTGTCTATCGGTAGTATAAGTAGTTTAAAAATTAGGAGAATCAGAGTAGTGTTTGTTTGTTTACTTATTTATTTGAGGTGGGTTCCAGGTTGACCTTGAACTAAATTCTCCTATCTCTGCCTCCCAAGTGCTGGGATTACAGGTGTCCACTACCATACCTGCTGCAATGCTAAGTAATTGAGCATAAGATTGGGTGACCCACAAAAGTGCATTAGTTTGATGAATTTAATATCTTTAGGAAGGGTTTTTGGTGGAGTTACATTTCAGTTGCTTACTGCTGTAATCCTAGGTACTCATTCCACTGGAAGACAGGTTCAGAAGCCTATACAGAAAAATCAAATGCAAGACCCAGGTGCTGTCCCTTAGTTTTTTTTTGCCCAAGACTGGCATTTTTCCACTTGAGCCATAGCTCCATTTCTGGCATTTTGTTGTTCAATTGTTGCAAAGACTTTTCTGCCACAGCTGGCTTTGAACAATGGTCCTCAGTCTCAGTCTTCTGAGTAGCTAGGATTATAGGTGGAAGCTACTGGTGACTGGCTTTGATTTTTTTTTTTAAGACAAATTATGCCTTTAATGTCAAATGTAGGGTGTTTAGCTTTCCTTTTTTTTTTTAAATCACATCTTAGCTTTATGATGGTGCTGATTGCTCAGTCCTTCTGAGTGTTAATTTTCTTAGTAGCAAATTGAGAGATATTGCTATTATTAAATAAAATATCATAAAGCATTTGTCACACTGTTGCATGGTTAATACTCCTTAGGTGCTAGCTCTTATTTCTAGTAGATATTATATGTTGTGGTGGTAATATGTTGTTTCTAGGCTAAAGAGTTGATCTTAGTGACTTAGGAAAATAAAGACTACACAGTTAATATAATATATAATTTAGTGAAGAATAAAGTTGTCTTGAAATCAACCATTTTAAGAGTTGTTGAACAACAGCTCTATCTACTAAATAATTTGAATCTGATATAATGTGAAAGATATAAAAAATGTACATTACAATGTAATGCATGCAATGAGAAAAATATAGACACTGCTTTGAGGGCTCTGAAGGCCCTGTTCTTTCTGGAGGGTAAATGGTGAGTCTTGAACAAGAATAAAGTGCACTACTTTGCTCACATTCAAATTGTTCAAGGTAGATCTGCAGAAGCACATAAATAGAACATTATGAAAGTTCCTGTATCATGGTTGTCTACTTATTTTTTTTTTTTTTGGGTCAGGTCGTGGGGCCTGAACTTTGGCCTGGGCGCTGTCCCTCAGCTCTTCAGCTCAAGGCTAGTGCTCTATCACTTGAGCCACAGCACCACTTCCGGCTTTTTTTCTTTTTGCTTATGTGGTGCTGAGGAATTGAACCCAGGGCCTCATGCATGCACTACCACTGAGCCACCTTCCCAGCCCGGTTGTCTACTTATTTTTATAATTGAGTATTTGCATAAAGATTTTCCTATTAGGGTAATTCCAAGTTTCTTTTGTATGAGTATAGAATATGGGATATTAAAGTGAGGATTCTAGAAAATGGCTAGTTAGACTTAGGTTTATTAGTGATAGAGCATGTAGTTGGATTGGATGGCAGATTGAGTACCTGTGTGGCTCATTTTAATAGGTTTCTTTTTTCATGCTGTGGTACTAAGAATTTATTGTTACTGTGTGACCTGTTACACAGGTCAGCAGTTGCTGGATTTCATGCTATATAAATTCTAAGCTCAATAAATAAAATTAATAGTGAAGAAAATCAAGTGTGCTGGTAGAAGCATTAAATCTTTTTTCATATCTATATTAAATTGGGATAAAATATCTTTTACAAAATTGTTATGCATTTAATGGTAACATGTAGTTAGAATGTGTGCTATTTTACCCACATTAACCTCAACTCCTTTATGGATGCAGGGCTAAAATACAGAGAATGTCATTTAGTTTGGGAACTTAGAATGATTTCAAATATAACCTATTTTTCAAATATAGGTATAACCTACTTTTCAAAAATAAGTGAACTAAGGTCTGTTGTTTGGAGAATGTCTTAAAAAATATCCACATAATAAAAATTTAGGAAAAGAGGCAACATACGGGTTACCGAGTAGAAAGTTACTAAGTTGTGTTTGTTGTATAATAAATGCTCTTTTAGATAAAAGGATAACCAGGTACCATTGTTAATGCCTGATATACTAGGTACTCAGGAGGCTGAGATGTAGGAATCAAGGTTTGAAGCCAGGCCCAGGCAGAAAAGTATGAGACTCCTTTCTCCAATTAACCACAAAGCCTGAAGTGGAATTATGTCTCAGGTAGCCTTGAACAAAAGAGCTCAGGGACAGCATCCAAGCCCTAAGTTCAAGGCCCAGTACTAGCACCCCCCCCCAAATCAAAGGATAATATATTAGCAGGTAGAATGTAGGATCAGCTGTTGATAAAATGTTATCCTTTCTCATTTTATTAATTAACTAATTAATTAATTTGGGTCCGGTCGTGGGGCCTGAACTCCGGGCCTGAGCACTGTCCCTCAGCTTTTCAGCTTAAGGTTAGCGCTCTACCACTTGAGCCACAGCGTCACTTCCAGCTTTTTTTCTTTTGCTTATGTGGTGCTGAGGAATCGAACCCAGGGCCTCATGCATGCAAGGCAAGCGCTCTACCACTGAGCCACCTTCCCAGCTCCTTTTTCATTTTAAAACATGAAGTTTAGCTGGGTGCTGGTCGCTCACGCCTGCAATCCTAGCTACTCAGGAGGCTAAGTTCTGATGATCCTGGTTGAAAGCCAGCCTGGGCATGAAAGTCTGTGAGACTCTTTAATTCCAATAAACCACTGAGAAAACAGGAAGTGGTGCTGTGGCTCAAGTGGTAGAGTGCTAGCCTTGAGCTGAAGAGCTGAGGGGCAGCACCCAGGCCCAGAGTTCAAGCCCCACGACCAATCAAACATACACACACACACACACACACACACAAGCACAAGCACACGCACACACACGAAGTTATGTTGTCTAAGGCAATTATTCAGCTCTAGGCTTAAGGAATCTGATGATAAACTGTTTATATAATGTACATTTTGCGTCTTTATTGATTCATAATTTTTTTCTTTTTTCTTTTTTGGGGTTAGAACTTGCTAGGCAGTGCTCTACTACTTGAGTCATGCTTCTAGCTTGTTTCATAGATTTTCCTTTTTTTTCCCTTCATTTTATTTATTTATTTATTTATTTATTTATTTATTATTGTGAAAATACTGTACAGAGGGGTTACAATTACATGGGCAAGGTAATGAGTACATTTCTTATCAAGCATTGCAGCCTCCTCCTTTGTTTCCCCTTCCCATCCCTTCACATCCTCCCCCACCCCCCTATTTATTTATCTTTAAATGTAGCCCAGTCTAACCTTGACCTCTCAATACCCCTATCTCCATTTTTACCTCCTGAGGACTGGGGATACAGGTGTTATCACATCTGACCAGAACGCATTATTTTTTACCACATGTCTCCAGGGGGAAAAATTTAATGGAATTGTTTGTTTTACCAAATTATGAATTTGCCCCTGAATGTTTTCTTGTTGAGATTTAAATTTGAGGATTTTTTTCCATTATTTTTTTGACTAATATTTGCTTTTCATCTCTTGTAGGTATGGCCTCACAAGTCTTGGTCTACCCACCATACGTTTATCAAACTCAGTCAAGTGCCTTTTGTAGTGTGAAGAAACTCAAAGTAGAGCCAAGCAGTTGTGTTTTCCAGGAAAGAAACTATCCACGGACCTATGTGAATGGTAGAAACTTTGGAAATTCTCATCCTCTCACAAAGGGTAGTGCTTTTCAGACAAAGATACCATTTAATAGACCTCGAGGACACAGTTTTTCATTGCAGACAAGTGCTGTTGTTTTCAAAAACACTGCAGGTGCTACAAAGGTCATAGCAACTCCAGTGCAGCAAGCCTCAGTAGAGGTACCTCAGATTGGGGCGTGGCGACACAGGTTACATTTCCTAGAGGGCCCCCAGCGATGTGGATTGAAGCGCAAGAGTGAGGAATTGGATAATCATAGCAGCGCAATGCAGATTGTCGATGAACTGTCCATACTTCCTGCAATGTTGCAAACCAACATGGGAAATCCAGTGACAGTTGTGACAGCTACCACAGGATCAAAACAGAATTGTACCACTGGAGAAGGTGACTATCAGTTAGTACAACACGAAGTCTTATGTTCCATAAAGAACACGTATGAAGTCCTTGATTTTCTGGGTCGAGGCACTTTTGGTCAGGTTGTTAAGTGCTGGAAAAGAGGGACAAATGAAATTGTAGCAATCAAAATTTTGAAGAATCACCCTTCTTATGCTCGTCAAGGTCAAATAGAAGTGAGCATATTGGCAAGGCTCAGCACTGAAAATGCTGATGAATATAACTTCGTACGAGCTTATGAATGCTTTCAGCACCGTAACCATACTTGCTTAGTCTTTGAGATGCTGGAACAAAACTTGTATGATTTTCTGAAACAAAATAAATTCAGTCCTCTGCCACTAAAAGTGATTCGGCCCATTCTTCAACAAGTAGCCACTGCACTGAAAAAATTGAAAAGTCTCGGGTTAATTCATGCTGACCTCAAACCAGAGAATATTATGTTGGTGGATCCTGTTCGGCAGCCCTACAGGGTTAAAGTAATAGACTTTGGGTCGGCTAGTCATGTATCAAAGACTGTTTGTTCAACATACCTACAATCCCGGTACTACAGGTAGGTGACAATTACACAATTACTTTTGGCTATTTAATAAACGTTGAATTTTGCTAAATGAGGTATTTTGTGTGTATATATAGTGAAGAAAAGAGCCATTTAGGCCTGAAGTTTTAAAATGATTTGAAAAATGGAGGCATAAAATTGGCTCAAGGACAATAGAAATCACTACTTCCTAGCTAAAGATATCTGACCACTTGAAGACAAAGGAATGCTATTGATTGATGATCAAATGCAAGTCTAAATGTTGGAAAAGTTTTTATAGCAATTTCTGTATTTACCTTTGATCATCTCAGCACTTGGGAGTTTAAAGACATGTGAATGAACATTTAGAAAAATTCTGTTATTGTAATGAGTGGTTTTAGGATTTAAATGTATTTATATAACTCCCATGAAAATAGATATGTATATGCTTAATTTATTTTTTTTACACCTCTACATACTTTGGTATTGGTTCTATGGGAGAGTTTGTCAGGGATTTAAAAATTTTTTAATTTACCTGGGGCTTGAACTCAGGACCATGACACTGTCCTTGAGTTCTTTTGCTCAAGGCTAATGCTTTACCACTTGAACCACAGCTCCACTTCCTTGTAGGGGAAATTTGAAGAAGAAAATAGTTTCCATATAAATGTTGATACATGCTATAATGAGTGGAACACTAACCTGGAGTACTGTAGTTTGAGAGGCTAGCTGATGGTTACCAACATTCAAAATAGCAAAGATTTCTTTGTATGATTATTTTTTCTTTGTGTGCTGGTCTTAGGGCTTGAACTTAGGGCCGGAGCTGTCCCTGAACTTTTTTGCTCAAGGTTAGCACTCTACCACTTGATCCACAGCTCTGCTTCTGAACTTCTGGTAGTTAATTTTTATTGTTGGAGTCTCACAGACTTTCATTCCTGGACAGGCTTTGAAACGGTGATCCTCAATTCTGAATAGATAGAATTGCAGGCATGATTCACCTGTGCCAACTATGAAAAGTTTTAAAATTTGTAGTTGCATAATTTAAATGTTTTACCTCATTATTTACTTACTTTTCTGAGGTTAACTTATTTTCATTTCAGCTTGAATGAATTTATGGTCTGGTATATTCTACAAAGCAGTAATGGTAACAGTCTTGAGCTCTGATAAGTTACTAGACAGACTAGGACATGCCCAACGTATTGCTAGAACTTGTTAGAACAAAAGAGGTAGTTATTTTCTGTTCATTTGGCTTTATTTGCATTATTTCTGATTATGCCCATTAGCTTTCTTACAAGTATATCCTAAAGTACCTTGGACAAAGTAAAGGAGAAATTAATTAGCAAAAATTACCTACATAAGCCAGGCACTGGTGGTTTACGCCTGTAATCCTAGCTACTCAGGAGGCTGAGATCTGAAGATCCATGGTTCAAAGCCAGCCCGGGCAGGAAAGTCTGTGAGGCTCTTATCTCCAATAAATCACTAGAAAACCAGAAGTGGCACTGTGGCTCAAGTGGTAGAGCGCTTGCCTTGAGCTGAAGAGCGTAGGGACAACACTCAAGCCCAGAGTTCAAGCCCTACGACCAACCAAAAAAAAAAAATTGCATACATACATGCTCTACTATCAAAAGATTGTCAGAAGGAATCTTATGTCACCTAGTGATAATTACCTTTGTTAAAATATATTAGGAATTAGCAATATTGTGAGACTTACTCCTATTGTATTTTGGATGGTATAGTTTTTAATATAAGAGAGCTAGATCCTATTTTAAAACTTTTGATAGCTTAAAAGGTAACTTGCTATTGTAGTAGGATAGCAGATCTTATTTAATTTCACACAATTAGATTTAGTTGATTTCTCTGCTTCTGACATTTTTCAGTTTAACAAAGCATAAAGATCAGCTTTTTAGTTGATTTTTTGGAAAATTCATTTTAAAATCTTCTTTAATGGCATGAAAAGAATATTGCTTTCTTTTCTTCCTTGTACATTATAGATTGAGCCTTGAGAGCTTTTCGCGGTTGGCTAGTGTATTACATAAACTCCCAGCTTCAGCTGCTTGGACCTATATTTAGTTTCCTTGTTAGTAAATGACTTCACTTTATTTGGGTTCCACATTATTCTCCATATCAGATTTTAGCACTGTGGTATCCCTAGCCATTATTTGATACCTTTTGGTTGAGAGTTAAAACAAAAAACCCTTATTTAATTATTTTTGTGCTTGAAAATATCAATTGGCTTATTAAGTATTTCACTATTGTTTGCACTTTACGTTTAGAATCCTGCCATTTGTCTTTGCTTATGACTCTGTTACTTTTAAGTCTGATTAGGTAATAAACCAAAATGTCTTGTATTTTCTTTTCATTCTTTGTTAAAAAGATATTGTATGTTTAAATGAAGGCAGGAAGTAGAAATGTACCAAATGGAGTATTTTCAAGATCAGCCCAGTAGGAACCCATACCCCAGTTTCCAGGGTTAATGTGTTTCTCTGAACTGTGTAACACAAATGTAGTAGGGATATCTTAAAATAGACAGGGGAGAGGCCAGAAATTGTTGACTACTATAGATGGTGAGGCTGTCTAGCTCTTGCAGTGATAGAAGCCAGAAGTACATGCTAAGGGCATTGATTTGCTCAAGGTCAGCATGTTCTAAATTCAGCTGCTTGACTATGGTTTCTGTCAGGAACACGTAGGGCTTGTGAATGCATAAAAGGTTTCAGTAGCAGAAGGTGCTCTATTTATGAGGTGTGGTGGGAACATTTGGGTCATGAATCCCTCTCTCTGTCTTTTTTAATGTACAATTTTAGGTTCTGAGGCATTATAGAGCACAGAGACACGAAAGTGGGCTGGAAAATCCCTATTAAGCAGTTATATTCTCTTCCTCAGTGTTTTAGCATTAACTGTTATTGAACTAAAATATGCTTTCCACAGTGGAGGCTGTAGCTCATTGGTAGAGCCCTTGCCTAACCTGCCCAAGACCCTGGAACAACAGCAGAAACAAAAGACAGAGAGCTTCCTGTGTATGCCTATGAAAGCCACAAAAAAGAATGGCATGTCGAACAGTTTATTTAGTTTTTATTTAGGGCATACTAATTCTTCTTTAAGCCAGAATAGCAAAGGAGGAGAGGCTTCTGTAACAAAATTAAGGCCCACAGAAAGACCCAGAAAAATAATCCATCTTTTATATGAAGCACTCCATAATAGAGCATCTTTTGTTTTCTTTTTTTCAAAGCACTGTTACTTAAATTTCCTACTTTGTTTTCCATTTCTTCTTTTTGGAATCAAGGTCTCATTACCTTCCTGGGGCAGGTTTTGAACTCAGGTTCTGTGTGTGTGTGTGTGTCTCTGTGTGTGGGGACTGGTTCTGGGGCTTGAATGACTAGGCAGTGTCCCTGAGCTTTTTTGCTGTACTACTTAAGCCACTTTTGGCCTTTTGATTAGAGATCAGTCTCAGGGACTTTGCTGGGGGGTAGGGCTGGCCTTGAACAGAGATACTCAGATCTCAGGAAACATTTTTTGCTCTTATTGCTTGTATTCCAATGTTATATCCAAGAAATAATTGCTAAGTAATGTCATGAAATTTTCTCCCTGTAGTTTTTTAAAAGTTTTTGGGAAAGAAATAACACTTGCAATTGAAAGCAAGCCATTCTTAGGGTGAGAAAGACTTTTTACCCCAGCACAAGTTTTTATTGTTGTAAAGGGGATTAGAATGTTAAGTCGATCTTGGACCAGCCATGAGAACCCTGTCCTGAGGTTGGGGGAGGTTCATTAGTCACATTGACCTCTAGGGCTTGGCTTACTGGCCTTTGTAAGCTAGAGATTTTATTCTTCTAGGAATGACTTCCTGACCTACCATAGACTGGAATGCAGCCTTTCATTAATCCTAAAGTAGAACATAAAAAAAAACAACCCTATCTTGTCACATTCTATGATGTTAGTGGGCTACTTAGGCTGGTCATCTGTGAGTTGGAAGAGTACAATGTTTATCTCTCAATAACCTTTTGATCGCTGGGTGCTGGTGGCTCACGCCTGTAATCCTAGCTACTCAGGAGGCTGAGATCTGAGGATCGAGGTTCAAAGCCAGCCCGGGCAGGAGAGACCGTGAGACTCCTATCTCCAATAAACCACCAGAAAACCGGAAGTGGCGCTGTAGCTCAAGTGGTAGAGCGCTCGCCTTGAGCTGAAGGGCTGAGGGACAGCGCCCAGGCCCAGAGTTCAAGCCCCACGGCCGACAAAAAAAAAAAAATAACCATTTGATCTTTCCTTTCGTTTTAGCTTCCCTTTGCATTTCCCCATCACTCACCCTAACTGCTACCCATCATTCCCTCCTCAAATTTTCTTTTATTTTTTTAGTACTGGGTTTTGAACTCATGACCTTGAATTTGCTAATCAGGCCCTTTCCCAACTGGGCCATTACCACCAAGTGTGTGTGTCTCTGTGTGTGTGTGTGTGTGTGTCTCTGTGTGTGTGTCTGTCTGTGTGTGTCTGTCTGTGTATCTGTGTCTCATGGGGCCTGAACTCTGGGTCTGGGTGCTGTCTCTCTACTCTTCAGCTCAAGGCTAGTGCTCTACCACTTGAGCCATAGTGCCACTTCTGGCCTTTTCTGCTTATGTGGTGCTAAGGAATCGAACCCAGGGCCTCATGCATGCAAGGCAAGCACTCTACCACTGAGCCACCTTCCTAGCCCTGTGTGTGTTTTAAAAACACAAAATGTTAGGTAGGCTTCTGTAATCCTAGGTATTCAAGAGGTAGAGATCCAAATGATCACAGTTCAAAATCAGCCCGGGCAGCAAAGTCTACCTGTTTTCATCTCTGCATAGCGAAATGCTATACTAGAGGCAACCGTGCCAGAGTTTAATACCCAAGACTGGTACATGCACAAGTATGGGCACACTCTCCTGCCAAAAATTAAAAAGGATTTGATATCATTAGATCTTGGATCCATTTTGACTTAATTTTTGTTTATAGTACTAAGATAAAGATACAAGTTCCATTCTTCTCTTCCTGAATATCCAGTTTTCCAAACACTTAGAGAAGATACTATTCTTTCTGTATATGGTAGCTTTGTACCATCTGTACATACCCTCAAGAGTTTTTCTGTTTTTTTTTTTTTTTTTTAATTCTGTCTTTATGTTAGCAGCGCACTGTTTTGATGATTGCAGCTTTATAATAGATTTTTAAATTAGATTTTTAAATCAGGAAGCCTGAGCTCTTAAAACTTTTTCTTCCTTTTTAAAATTGTTTTGGTTACTTGGGGGGTCTCTTGATTTTTTTTCTTTTTCTTTTTTTTTGGTCAGTAGTGGGGCTTGAATTCTGGGCCTGGGTGCTGCCCCTCAGCTCTTCAGCTCAAGGTTAGTGCTCTATCTACCACTTGTGCCACAGTGCCACTTCCAGTTTTTCTGGTTGTTTATTGGAGATAAAAGTCTCACAGACTTTCCTGCCCAGCAGGCTGGCTTTGAACCATGGTCCTCAGATCTCTTCTTCCTGAGAAGCTAGGATTACAGGTGTGAGCCACCGATGCCCCCTTCCTTCCTTCCTTCCACCCTTCCTTCCTCTCTTCCTCCCCTACCTTTTTGTGTTATGTACATTTGAATTTTTCAGTCAGAGTCTTGCTATGTATGCCAGATTGGTTTTGAATTGGATATCACAGCCTCAGCCTCCTGAGTCTGCTGGTTGCAGGTTTGAGCTGGCTTCCCCTTGATGTTTTTATGCTTATAATCACCTCCCTTCCCATTTGATCTCACGATTGAGAACTTTAATAGTAAGAACTTTACTGGTAATTATTACTATAGGTCAGATTTTTAAGAATGTAGCTTGACCAATATGTCTGTAAATTGTACCACCGTACCTGATTTGTTTTGGGCTTGAAATGCTCCTGGCATTACAGGCTTGAGTCATTGAGTCCAGCCCCAGATTATGCTTTATAGTAGTAGCCCAACACTATTGCTCAGCCTTGCCTTGAAGTCTATTTAGTAATTACTAGTGCTTTCCTTTTGAAACTGACTCCTATCCATGAACTTTTAAGGTATGTAGTATAAGTATCCTAAATATTTTATGTCAATGTTATGTCAATATATTGAAGAAATATGTTTTGGTGGTATTGAGGTTTGAACTCAGAGCCTTATCTTTCTTAGGCAAGACTTGTACCACTTGAGCCATAATCCCAGCCCAGAGATTTCTTTAACTTTAACTTTTGTACATTAATGGATTAAAGTCAGTACTATTACTGGTATGGCATTAAGTTATATGACTTTGAGTAATGTATAAGTGCTCAGTAAACATTATTTGTCAGGTATAGGGCAAATGCATTTTTAAAAGCTTGGTCATAAAATGAGTTTAATTTTGTACATTGTAGCTGTAAAATATAGAACAAATATAATGATGCCAATGTAAACCAGACTGACCTGTCATTTTCGTAAAGCTGTGTTCTGAAGTGGCTTATTCTTGTTTGTTAGGTCTTTTTGTTCTATTGAACGAAAGTCTTTAATCTCAAATGTTATCAGTATTTTCCTTGAGCTATAAGTAACCTTGTTGTATAGCCTCAAATATACTCTGCAATAGAGTGTCACTATGTCATAGAGTAGAAATTAGTCTTAACCTCATACACCTCACAGCATTTGTGCCTATTTGGTTCTGAGTCTTCAACATCTTCCTTATAATGGAATTCAGCACCCAGTATTATTATCAGTGTGTGTGTTACCACAGAAGAGTGCCAGTTCAGTGGCCAGTGAATAATTTAGCTATCTGCTAATGCTGTGAGATTGTATTACTTAGGAGAGAGAATTTAATATGTGTTAAACATTTACATTAAAAAGAGCAAATGTTTCCTTTGTGAGAGAATACTGAATTACAAAAAAAATGAATATACATATCTAAAAACCAGTGTGCTCAATTGCAATTATTTGATTTAGTTTTTTTTTTGTGTGTTTTTTTTTTTTTTTTGGGTCCGGTCGTGGGGCCTGAACTCTGGGCCTGGGCGCTGTCCCTTAGCTCTTCAGCTCAAGGCTAGCGCTCTATCACTTAAGCCACAGGGCCACTTCCAGCTTTTTTCTTTTTGCTTATGTGGTGCTGAGGAATCAAACCCAGGGCCTCGAGCATGCAAGGCAAGGGCTCTACCACTGAGCCACCTTCCCAGCCCCTGATTTAGTTTTTTTTGTTGGTTGTGGGGCTTGAATGGTTTAAATACTTTTTAACTTAATGAAGGTTAAAAAATTAATAATAGACAAGAATATATAGTAAAATAGAAATGACTTCTCCTTTATCTTTTTGGTACCATTTAATAATTTTACAAACTATTTTGAACTTTTTAATCCTCTCATGTAATGTTCTGATAAGGCTATATAGAATCTTTTTGTATGATCCTGAATAGTTAAAAGGCACTCTTTTATTTGTTTATTTATTTTTCCCAGTCATAGGACTTGAACTCTGGGCTTGGGCGCTGTCCCTCAGCTCTTCAGCTGAGGGCTGAAGTGCCACAGTACCACTTCTGGCTTTCTGGTGGTTTATTGGCGATAGGAGTTTCATGGACTTTCCTGCCCAGGCTTGCTTTGAACTCGATCCCCAGATCTCAGCCCCCTTAGTAGCTAGGATTACAGGCATGAACCACCAGCACCAAAAGGCACACTTTTAATACACATCTAGAGTGAAAGTTAAGTCAAAAAGTACATGTATTTTACTGCTAGATACTGGCAAATTTCTTTCCAGAACATGGACCATTATAGTTTACAATCTTTTTTTGTTTTAGTTAATTTATTTCTTTTGTTTATGTGGTACTTCATGCATGTAGGACCTCATGCATGCGAGACAAGCACTCTACCACTAACCCACATTCCTAGCCCTCCAGTTTACAATCTTAGTAGTACATAAAAATACCTTTTTTTTCCCCACAAAGAAATTCCTGCATTTTCAGATGATTGGCTTTGAAGAGATAAATACTTATAGATCACTTTTCTCTGTTGAATTATTGATAGATATTTTTTAATGTGGAGATTGACAACAATATAAAATGAAAAAAATACATTTATTGACTGCTTAGTTCCAGTCACTGTGCTAGAGAATACACAATTCCCCTTTCTCCTTATAATAATCATAATAAGTAGTAATGTCAGCTTCATCCTTTTTAAGAAACTGAGATTCAGGCGTGTGAAGCAGCTTGTCCTATGGTATACAGCTAACCTTGTAGAACTTTGATTTGAGTTCAGTTGTACCTCTTCAAACCGTACTCTCCACAGGGATTTTCTCTTTATCTTATTGACAAGGCCTCTTATCCTTTGGCAAGGCCTCTAATAACTTGATAATTACCAAATATATTGGATTTTTTTGCTGTATATATGCATGCATGCATATAAAGTATAAATATATGTATTCAAGGCCTTACCATTTAACACCATAAACACTTCATTTTATTGAAACTTTTTAAAATTTAATTGAAATTTGCTTTTTATTTCTTCTAGAACAGAACACCATACCCTCAAGTTTCTTTTTCACTTCTGTGATAAGCTTCCTTATTCTCCTCCTAAAGGAATTTTTTCTCCATTTATTCTGGGCTCTTTTCTCACTGAATACTAGTTCCTTTTTGGAGATCTTATTTTCTTTTCTTCATCTTTTTTTTTTCGGGTCTTGGGGTTTGAACTTAGGGTCTGGGCTTTGTCCCTCAGCCTCTTTGTGCTCAGGACTAGTGCTCTACCCCTTGAGCCACAGCACCACCTACGGTTTTTTTGCTTATATGGTGCTGAGGAATCGAGCCCAGGGCTTCATGCATGCTAGGCAAGCACTTTACCACTAAGCCATATTCCCAGCCCTCTCTTATTATTTTTGATTTTTGTAAGTGAAATTTTCTTCTTGAGTCTTTATTATGAATTGTTGAAGTACACCTGATTTCATGTTCTGCAATTTCATTGGCATAGTAATCTGTAAATGATAATTTAAGAACTATCACTTTACTACAGTGTTCTTTACCTTCAGTTCTTGGTATGGATATAATTTTCAGTAAATGTTACAAACTAATGACTTTTAGATGTCTAATTGCATTGGTGTCAAGATTATGGCATGGGGGCTGGGAATGTGGCATAGTGGTGGAGTGCTTGCCTGCATGCATGAAGCCCTGGCTTTGATTCCTCAGTACCACATAAACAGAAAAAGCTGGAAATGACGCTGTGGCTCAAGTGGTAGATCGCTAGCCTTGAGCACAGAGAGACAAAGGGACAGAGCCCAGGTCCTGAGTTCAAGCCCCAGGACTGGCCACACACACACAAAAAAAGATTATGGCATGTTCTTGGCCTTGCAGAAAAGAGTTGTATGCCATGGGAAAATGTGGCAATGTTAATTTTTAAAAATATTTCAGTGCTTAAAAAAAGTATGAATACTTTGTTTCCTTGCTCAGGAAGCATTTGCTAACTTTCAGTAGGCTTTACAGCACATTGCTGATAACTTGAGTCCAGTATCTCTTGTGACGTAAGGCATTTTCAAATTCTTCAGTCTCTGAGGTAGCAAGAGATTGTATTTTGTAGCCAAATGCTCTCCGGCACTGAGTATGATATGTGTTTATGCTTTATCTCCTCCTTCAAGGCTAAGTTAATCAGCAGTTTCTAAAGATAAAACATTTGTATTAAGACTCTTGTGATACAGAAACAAATAATTTTAGATTTGTAAAATATTTTAGAAAACATTTATGTAAGACAATTGGTCTAACTTCATAGAAGCAACTGAAACCTAATATGCAAAATTGAGAATTGGCATACTAACATTACTAATTCTCTTATTCTTCATTTGCATTTTTTGTGGTTGTGCTTGATTTTGAATCTAAGGATATAGAGGCCCAACTTATTAGCAGATTTATTGCACACTGTTTTGACCAAGTGCTGTCAAAACAAATGAACAAAATTTCCAAACAAAAAATTTAAATTCCTGTGGCAAATTATGTAGCTCTGTTGTTGGAGAGAAATTCAGAGTCCTGTTATGTTGACTTGTACATAAATTGCTGTATGATAGGATGAGTGTTTACTTGCTCATAATTTTTTTGAGAATCTGCTTTTCCAGAAGTAGATGGTGCCCTAAAATAAAGGTGAAAATGAATGTGCTCAATTGAAGTGATAAAGTAACAATTTGAAATTTGTTGACTACTTCAAGTTTTTAGTAAAAGTTAAGAAGAAAAGATGAATCAAGCATCTGCACTACAGTGCTGAACTTTATGCATCCTGAGCATGAGTGACTTTTCCTCAATAGCCATCTCGTTGCAACTATGTACCAGAAGATAGCAAGGGCCCCTGTAGTTTCTTTGAAAATGGTAAAATGTAACTATACAAGATGAAAAGCCATGATTGTAAAGTAAAATATCATTTTCTAGATGCTGGTGGCTCACATCTGTAATCCTAGCTACTTAGGAGGCTGAGATCTGAGGATTGTGGTTCAGAGCCAGCCCAGGCAAGAAAGTCCATAAGACGTATTTCTAACTAACCAACAGAAAACCCCCCAAAAACCAAAAAAAAAAAAAATACGTGGACCTGTGGCTTAAAGTGGTGCAGAGCATTAGCCCTGAGCAACAAAGCTCAGGGCCAGAGCCCAGAACTGAGTTAAGAAATAAATTTATTGAGTGAATTTATTTTTGAACAATATGGTGGTGAAGTTGGATACTATTAAAATAGTATATGTTTAAATTTGTAGAACATTTCTTTATTATAAATTCTTTTTCCTTCGCACATAACAAACCCTTTCAGAGAGAATCCCATTGAATTTGTAACAAGGTTCTAGTACCCCAGTATTTGGGGTATAATGGTATTTATTTTCAAGTCTTGTAAGAAAACTTTATACTTGGAACTGGGATTGTGGCTTAGTAATAGAGTGCTTGCCTAGCATGCATTCTGAAGCACTGGATTAGATTCCTTAGTACTACATAAGCAGAAAAAGCTGGAAGTGATGTTATGGCTCAAGTGGTAGAGTGTTAGCCTTGAGCAAAAGAAGCTCAGGGACAGTGCCCAGGCCCTGAGTTCAAGCCCCAGGACTGTCAAAAAAAAGAAAAAGAAAAGAAAACTTTATAGTTGATAGTGATTCATGAGGCATATATACCCTATTTTCAAACAGGATAAGACAATGAAACAATGTAATTATATCTGATGGTGTTAAATAATGTCAAGTAACTAATTATCATATTTATGCTCATAATTCTAATACTCCTATATTGTATTAGCTGGAACCAGTTCTTAACCTTTCTGAGCCTCAGTTTACTCATCTGTGAAATGATGATAATAGCTACCTCAAAAGTTGTTTGAGACTAAATCCATAATACAAGTATAGCAGCACTTGCTATAAAGTAGGTGCTATAAGAAGAATGACATGATATGATGATACTCTTCCTTTGGTAATTGTTTTCCTGGTGGCTTTCTTTTGGTACATGGGTTTTTGCTGTTCTTCAGGGCTGAATCTTGGACAGCCTACAAAATATAGTTGAATTTATATGAATAAAAAAATAGTACGGGTTGGGAAGGTGGCTCAAAGGTAGAGTGCTTGCCTTGCATGCATGAGGCCTTGGTATTGATTCCTCAGCACCACATAAGCAAAAAGAAAAAAGCCGGAAGTGGTGCTGTGGCTCAAGTGGTAGAGCGCTAGCCTTGAGCTGAAGAGCTCTGAGGGACAGCGCCCAGGCCCAGAGTTCAGGCCCCACGACTGGACCCCCCCCCAAAAAAAATAGTGCACTTTTTTGTGTGTATGTGCTATCCCTGAGCTCTTTTGCTCAAGGCTAGTGCTCTACCATTTGAGCCACAGCTCCACTTGGAGTTTCTTGGTGGTTAATTGGAGATAAGAGTCTCAAAGACTCTCCTGCCTGTGCTGGCTTTAGACCCTGTTCCTCAGATTGCAGCTAGGATTATAGGAATGACCCGCCTGTTGCACTCTGCTCTCTTGTTTTTCCTTTTTTTAAGGCAGAAATCTTTACTGTGTTGCCAGTTGCAACACTACTGCTTTTTCCTCTTAAGTGGTGTGTACACTATACGGGCTTATTGCACCCTATTTTTTTGTGTGAGCTCTTTTATCAGAGTACTAGGTAGTTTATAATATACAACTTGATATTAAGTATACAGCTTGCTTGATACATCTTTATAATGTGAGCACACTTATATAACTTCTACCGATATCAAGTTTATTAACTGTGCATTCTACTTTTATGAAGTGCCATTTGTCTATTTGGCTATGTGTGTGGTTGTCCTTTTCTAGTTGGTGTGTGTGTGTGTGTGTGTGTGTGACATTTTTAGTTGGTGTGTGTGTGTGTGTGTGTGTGAGACATTACCAGTATAAAAATTGTGGGGAGGTGTTTTATGCCTTGCGCCTTCACTCTTAAAGCTATCTTATATGGCTACAGTATTAATCATTTATGTCCTTGAATTCATAGTTCTCCCCTCCCACCCCCTCCTGGCTTTCCTTCCTCCCTTTTCCTCTTATTCTCTCCTCCCTTTCCTTCTCCTTTCTTCTGTCCTCCCTTTTCTTCCCTATGTCCTCTCTTTTCCCTTCTCAGGTCCTGGGCATTGTCCCTTAGTTTTTTTTTTTTATTAAGGCTAGCACTTTACCACTTGAGACACACCTCTACTTCCTGCTTTTTGGTGGTTAGTTGAAGATTAGAATCTCACAGACTTTCCTGACCAGGCTGGCTTTGAACCTTGATCTTCAGGTCTTAGCCTCTTGAGTAGCTAGGATTACAGGTGTGAGCACCTGGCACCTGACATCTGGCTGGCTGGTTTCCTCTCCCTCTCCCTCTCTTTCCTCCCCTCCCTCCCTCCCTC
>NW_012267262.1:11291072-11295471 GCF_000151885.1 Dipodomys ordii
TTCCTTCCTTCCTTCCCCCTTCTTCTTTCCCTCCCTCCCTTCCTCTTTCCCTCCCTCCCTTCCTTCCTTCCTCCCTCCCTCCCTTCCTTCCTTCCTTCCTTTTCTTCTCTTGTATGGTGGTATTAGAGGTTTAAACTCAGGGCCTCATTTGCCATGTTCTGCCGTTTGGCTCAAGGACTTCTTTTAATGGAGCACCATTTATTATTCCTCTGCAAGATAATAATGCATTTGTCATAAGTCATGTGACTTTATTTGTGGTTTGTTATTTTGTATCTTCTGCCAGTATCTCTGTGTTATTACCATAATTGATAATGTAGATCATCCTGCTTATTTTTCAAACATTTGATTCTGGATCTTTGTACTTTTAGATGTATTTTAGATTCTGTCAACATTTACACAAACATTTATTTTCTTTTCTTTTTATATTTTTTATTGTGAAAATACTGTACAGAGGGGTTACAATTACATGGGCAAGATAATGAGTACATTTCTTTTTTTTTTTGGTCCGGTCGTGGGGTCTGAACTCTGGGCTTGGGCGTTGTCCCTCAGCTCTTCAGCTTAAGGCTAGCACTCTACCACTTGCGCCACAGCGCCACTTCGGCTTTTTTCTTTTTGCTTATGTGGTGCTGAGGAATCGAACCCAGGGCCTCGAGCATGCAAGGCAAGTGCTCTACCACTGAGCCACCTTCCCAGCCCCTGAGTACATTTCTTATCAAGCATTGTAGCCTCCTCCTTTGTTATCCTTTCCCAGCCTCCCACCCCCCCAGCCCCCCCACCCCCCGCCAAAAACATTTATTTTCAAGGTATATTTTCTCCTAATTATGCTCTGCGTTCTTTTTCTCAGCACTATTAATGATGTCACTTTGAGTTTTTTTTATTTCTTTAGAAAACTATTTTCTTGGGCTGGGAAAGTGGCTCAGTGGTAGAGCGCTTGCCTTGCATGCTTGAGGCCCTGGGTTCGATTCCTCAGCACCACATAAGCAAAAAAGAAAAAAGCCGGAAGTAGCACTGTAGTTCAAGTGGCAGAGCACTAGCCTTGAGCTGAAGAGCTGAGGGACAGCACCCAGGCCCAGAGTTCAGGCCCCACAACCAGACCCAAACAAACAAACAAACAAACAAAAAGAAAACTGGTTGATGGCACTGTGCCCATGTAATGATTAATGCCCACAGGTTTCCCATGTTTAAGGATTTGTGTTTGTCTGTTTAAGCAGTTCACTCTAATAATGTTTGGTTTGGTGCGTGTGTGTGTGTGGGGGGGGGGATGATTAAGATTCTGCTTAAGGTTTATAGAGCTTATTGAATCTGTTAATACAGTTTTAGAAACTGCACATTATCTCTGCAAGTATTTATTTACTTTTGTGTTTGGGGTTTGTTTTTTTGAGATTGTCTTAAATGTACCCAGGCTGTCCTTGAACTCATGATCCTCTTGTCTCAGCCTACTAAAAAGAAAAAAAAACATAAAATACTTGAAAGGATTTTGCAGTTAATATACCTATTATACTCATGCCTACTATTTGGATCCAATAGTTAACATTTTGCTACGCTTGCTCATCATGTACTTCCCTTGGTTTATCGGTCCATCTTTATTTCCTAATGCACTTTAGGATAAGTTGTAGATATCAGCCCAGTCTACCACTACACACGTCAGCATGCTTATCATGATCGTGCTCAATTTTTATTTATGGCTCCGCTGTGGGTTTTGTTGTTCCCTCTAAAACTTGTGTTGTAGTTGAATCCCTATTATGAGATACTAAAAAGTGGCACCGGGGATAGGTATGACAGCACATGCCTGTAATTTCAGCTTTTTCTACAGAAGTAGGAGGTTCAGAGGCCAGCTTAGGGCAAAACACGATACCTTATCTGAAAAAGAAACCAACGTGGGGCATGACTTAAGTGTAGCACTTTGGCCTAGTGAGTGTCCCAGCACTGAAGAAAAAAACAAAGTGGGGATGGTTAGAATCTTTAATTAAGGCTCTGCTCTTTTGATGAATGGATTAATAGGGTCATCTCAACAGTGAGGGCTGTTACAGAATCCAGTTTGGCTAGGTCTTTCAAATCTGTGTCTCTCCCTGATGCCCTGGGCAGCTTTGGACTAAAACTGTGGTATTGTGTTATTACCAACAGAAAATGGGACTAAAATATGCTTTTTTTTTAAGCTCTCTTCCCTTCCATTCTTTCTCCTTCCCTTCTTTCTTTTATGCTGGTTCTGGGGCTTGAACCTCAGGACCTAGGCGCTATCCCTGAGCTTCTTTTGCTCAAGGCTAGCAGTCTTTGTCACTCGAGTCACAGCTTTACTTCCAGCTTTTTGGTACTTTATTTGAGGCCAGAATTTCACAGACTTGGGCTGGGAAGGTGGCTGAATGGTAGAGTGCTTGTCTTGCGTACTTGAGGCCCTGGGTTTGATTCCTGAGCACCACATAAGCAGAAAAAGCTGGAAGTGGAAAAAGCTGTGGCTCAAGTGGTAGTGCGCTAGCCTTGAGCTGAAGAGCTGAGGGACAGCGCCCAGGCCCAGAGTTCAGGCCCCACACTGACACACAAAAAAAGATTTTCACACTTTCCTGTCTGGCTGGTTTCAAACTCACATCCTCAGATCTCAGCCTTCTTAGTTTCTTGGATTATAGGCATGAGCTACCAGCTCTCCCCCACCCCCTTTTTAAAATTAGCTTATTATCTTAAGGTTCTTGTTTCATGATTTCAAGAGATGGATAATTGTGGGAATGTTTTTATTGATCTCTTTCCCTTTTGAATCTTGGCATTTGATTATAAAAAAAATTCTTGAGCTGTGTTCATCAATATGGTAGCTGCTAACCAGTCTCTTGTGACTATTAAGGTCACATCTGAAATGCTTAGTAGCCACATATACAGGTGGGTGATACAGATAGACATTTCTATTGGTAGAAAGATCTCTGGATGGGGGTGTACCTGGGACTTCAGTGATAATCTTTTTTCCTGGGACAATTTGTGTTTTGGAAGTAGATAGATCACATTATCTGAAGAACCGGGTCTGGTTCAGCTTTCCTTGTTCCTAAAGTATAACATTTTGTTACTTGGGTTGAAAAACGTGGGGGTATACCCAGGCCTTGGCAGGTTCTGAACTGCAGGGTTTTTTTGTTTTGTTTTGTTTTCTGAAATGAGTGGGAGACAGCTTCAGCCTCCAGGTCACTGATTTCTGTTTAGTTTTTGTACCTCTCTGTCAATTGCCCACTACCTCAGGAAACGTAAAGCTCACCTTAACCTAAGTTTTCTCTTTGTAGTGGGACCTTCTCTCTTTCTTCCCTCCCTCCCTCCCTCCCTCTTTCCTTCCTTCCTTCCTTCCTTCCTTCCTTCCTTCCTTCCCCCCTTCTCCTTCTTTTTCTTCATTGTGTGCCAGTCCTGCAGCTTGAACTTAGGATCTATCTGGGCCCTGTCCCTGAGCTTTTCACTGGAGGCTAGCACTTTACCACTTGTATCACAGCTCCACTTTGGGCCTTTTAGAAGTTCATTGGAGATAACAATCTCATGGACTTCCCTGCCCCAGCTGACTTTGAGCCAAGATCCTCAGATCTCAGCCTACTCAGTAGCTAGGATTATAGGCATGAGCTACTGGCACTCAACTCCATTTCCTTTTTAAGTTTTGTTTTGCTTTTTATTAGCCTATATTAGTTGTATGGGGTGGATAGATGGTGTCTCAGTGTTATTTCCATACTTGCAGAGTGCACGCCTATCAAACTCTTCCTCGCCCCCATCTCTTTCTTCTTAAAACAGTTTCAAAAGTTTATCAATGGTAGTTCTCTTTTTATCCATGCCTATAAAGTACTTCAGCCACATTCACCCCCCCCCCATATTCTGTCCCTCTCCGTTTGTCAGAATATTACTAAATATATTCGAAAGATATCTGGTATCTGAAAATTTTTTTTAAATTATTATTTGTTGGGATTAATGGTTCTGATACAGGAAATTAGGTACTATGGTAGATTTAGAGGGATTTAAATTTTGCATGTTCCCTTAAGTCACAATAATCTAGTTTCAGAAATTGCTTAATGTAGTTGACTGTTTTGTAGGTTATCAAATACCTGACAGTTTCACTTAAAATGTGCATTAAAACTATGTATTTGGGGGAGCATTGTGTCTAGTTGACTATTTTGTTTCCCTCGAATACTTCCATAGGGATTAGATGAAACAAAAAACCAAATGAAAGGCGGCTCCTGGTCTTGTTCCCTCTTAATAAAGGAGATAGAGCAAAGATGTAAATATTTTCAGGGCTGTTTGTGTGGAGGTCATCCTTTATTTCTTATAAGGTTTATGTTTTAGGCCTAAGCTTTTTTGTGCCACTATTAACACTGGGGAGATAATTCCAGTACTCCTACTTTCTGATGTGATTTTTGTTGTTGGTGGTGGTTGTTGGGCTTGAACTCTGGGC
>NW_012267262.1:11296271-11307466 GCF_000151885.1 Dipodomys ordii
AAAAGCCGAAGTGGCGCTGTGGCTCAAGTGGTAGAGTGCTAGCCTTGAGCTGAAGAGCTGAGGGACAGTGCCCAAGCCCAGAGTTCAGGCCCCACGATTGGACCCCCCCCCCCAAAAAAAAGAATTTTGAGTGCTTTTAAAACTGTTCTTGGTAGATGATATAAGCTGCGAGTCCTATTTGTAAACTTATGTTAATAAACTCCTACTTTATAAAACATTAACTATTGATAAGTCACAGATACCCTATATTTTTTGGATATTATACTATCAGATGTACAATGAATACTGTTTTCTATTGTCCTCTACCTCTCAGGTTTTAAATTTATTGGGCTTTGAAAATATTTATTATTGCTTCTTTCTTTCTCCTGAGTGCTTTGATCTAGATCAATGTCTTGTCCACTTAAAAGATTAATTGTCATTGCAATAAGGAATTTTTAATTGTGATATTTTTAGCTTACATGCATACATTTGAATGAGGGTCTGTTGTAAGGGTTGGGGTGCTGGTGCCTGTCTATTCTACTACTCAGGAGGCTGAGATCTGAGGATCACCCATTCAAAGCCAGTCCTGGCAGTTCATTAGACTCATCTCCAATTAGCCACCAGAAAACTGGAAGGGGAGCTGTGGCTTAAAATGGTAGAGCCACTAGCCTTTAGCAGAAGAGCTCAGGGACAATACCCAGGTTCTGAGTTCAGTAACCACAACTGACCCAAAAAACCCAAAAAGTGCCTGTACTTTATACTTCATTGTGTTATTAGATAGTTGCACGTATAATCATAAAAGCAGTGTCCAGTATTCTGTAGTGATTTTTTTCCCTTACAGCAACAATTTTTTTTTTATTATTTGGCAATATGAGTTGGGGTTGTAGCTCGGTGATAGGAGTGTTTGCCTCCCATGTTGCAAGCTCCTGGGTTTGATCCCCTGTACTGCAAAAAGAAACAAAATAAAACAAGCCAAATTTATAGCTTGTGTAAGCAATTATCCTTTTTAGAATATATTTGTTTTTTTCTGTATCATTCAACAGTAGAGGTGAAACAATTCTGTTAAACCAGCCAGGTGCTAGTGGCTCACCTGTAAGTCTAGCCACTCAAGAGGTTGAGAACTGAGGAGCAGGGTTTGAATCTAGCCTAGGCAAAAAAAGTGTGTGTGACTCTTATTTCTAATTAAGTACCCTAAAGTCAGAAGTAAAGGTGTGGCTCAAGTAGTAGAGTGCCAGCCTTGGGTGACAAAGCCAAAAGTGAGCATGAGATTCCTGAATTCAGGCCCCAGTACTGCAAACATACACAAGATAATCTGTTAAACCAACATCTGTTTTATATTAAATGTGTTTTTGAAATAAAATATTACAGAAACTTTTCATGTTTGTAGGGCCAGGGATATGTTTCCGGGCCGCCTCTCAGATACAGTCTCTCTCTTTGGTGGTAAAAAAGACCTGTAAAAGCTGACTGCAATCATCTCAAGTGGGCTGATGAGTAAAGAGAATAGTTTCAAGCAAACAAATTAAATCCTGAGGTTTCTCAGAAAAGGGGGCATTTTGGGTGCGCCAATTGTATAGATCACTGGTAGAAAATGGCCAATATTGGAGTTGCTGTTGACCATCCGCATCCACAGGACCTACGGCGCATAAGGAAAAAACAGCTGCACTAGAAGGGGGGTTGATCCCACTGTGTCATCGAATGACTGGCCCCTCAGAAACTTTAAGGGCAGGTGCCGAGGGTTCTATAGCGCCCTCCTCCTCTTGATCATTCTCAGGTTCTGCAAAAGGAACCTGGGAAGGGGAATATGGGGGAGGAAACATTTCTTATTCCAAGTTATCTCCCTGAAAAACCGGGGGGTACCTTTTCTTTTCCTCTTTCTTAGTTTCTTTTTGTAAGTCTAGGGGGCTAGATGGAGTGGTGCCCATGGTTTCCAGTTCTGTCCAAAAAACAATAAACAGTACAAACAAAACACACACAGGCCTGACAGTTACGGAAAAAAAAGCTCACGAAGTGGAGATCTTCCGAATTGGTCCCTGACTCCTGTCACAGCGGGGTTCCACACCCACGCCCCACAGCAGTAGGAGCAGACCCACAGTGGGCGAGTTGGGCCTCGGTTAGGAGGCCTTCTTGGTCAGTTCCTGCCCAACACCGAACCAACCCCCGCCCCACAATTCACATGGCGGGGCTCCAAGCCCAAGAGGATCTGGGACTGTCTCCCAGTTCCTCCAGGGTTGTCATGCAATCTCGTCCACTTCGACAACCCTTTACGAATCTGAGCGGCCGCCCTCACAAAGGAAAATGAAAGTAAAACAGACAAATGACAGGACAAGACAAATTAACAAAGAAGACAGCGCTGTTTTACCTTTGGAGCCTGAGGTCTCGGGGGTCTTTGGGGGGATCCCGGACGAGCCCCCACTAATATGTTAGCCTAGGTTGCAGGACCCCCACCAAGAAGACCACCAAGAGTCAGACTCTAGAGTTGTTTTAAGGTTTTATTTAAACGGGCTGCAGCTGGAGCCTCGTCCTACACTCTGACACAGCGGAGCCCAGGAGGAGATCCCTGAGCTAAAGATTTGCAGAGGTTATAAAGGCACACAACCAACCAGGTGTTTGGATTTTGTTGCTCTGCTAGAAACAAGCAACAAGTGGTCACTGCCTCAAAACTTTAATAACCCTTCATGATGATTGGTAATAACAATTCGGAAAATAATGGAGTTATGCAGAAGTTAGGTAACTAAAAATTTTGTCTTTTTGTTGTAGCTTTGGTGCCAGTCCTGGGGCTTGAACCTCAGGGCCTGGGGCTGTGGAACTGAGCTTAAGGCTAGAATGCTCTACCACTTGAGCCACAGCTCTACTTCCAACTTTTATAGGAGCAGTTTATTGGAGATAAGAGTCTCAGGGACAGCCAGGTGTCTGTGGCTCACACCTGTAATTCTAGCTACTTAAGAGGCTGAGATCTGAGGATGGGGGTTCGAAGCCATCCTGGGCAGGATAGTCTGTGAGACTCTTATTCCCCAGTAAACTACTCAGAAAAAGCCAGAAGTGGCTCTGTGGCTCAAGTGGTAGAGGGCTACCCTTTAACAAAAGAAGCTTAGGGACAGGACCAGGCCCTGAGTTTAAGCCCTGGGACCAGTGCCCCCGGCCCCCTCCCCCCCAAAATAGTCTCAGGAACTTTACTACCTGGACTGACATTGATCCTTGAACTCAGTCTCCTGAGTTGCTAGAATTACAGGTGTGAGCCATTGGCACCTGAAATTTTTTTCTTTTTTTATATAGTTTAGAAGCAATCAAATATTGTAGAAATGTGTACCCTTCCTCCTCCTTGCCAGGTTGATTTTTCATTGTTAATCATCAACATAAAACCTCTTTATTTCTCACTGTAGAATTCCTGTTCTTGTAAACACACATTGTTCTGTGCCTTCATTTGTAACCTCCTACCTTAGTTCTTCAGTGTCTTTTGACAGTATAAGGTTTATTATTGATGTTGAGTTGACACTGTCTGGTTGGCTTCTAGATGGACACACCCACTTGCTTTCTATTGGCTTTCTTTGTGAAAAGGTCTCACCGTCATCTTATCAGTATCTTCGTTTCTCCCATCCTGAGAGTCGTTTTAACTGTCAGGTAGCCATAGAATGTCTGTGTATTTAATGTGAAAGATTTCTTTCTTTTTTTTTTTTTTTGAATCTGGTCATGGGGCCTGAACTCTGGGCCTGGGTACTGTCCCTCAGCTCTTCAGCTCAAGGCTAGCGCTTTACCACTTGAGCTACAGCGCCACTTCCGGCTTTTTCTTTTTGCTTATGTGGTGCTGAGGAATCGAACCCAGGGCCTCAGGCATGCAAGGCAAGCGCTCTACCACTGAGCCACCTTCCCAGCCCCTTAATGTGAAAGATTTCTTATGGCAAAATCATGAAAAGGGAGCAGTAAAATGTGAGTTAGACTTCTTAATATGATTATATTTATATTTTATATTTTGAGGTTAGATTAAAAGTCTACAGTGCTTCACTTAAGGAGAAAAAGAATACATTAATGGTACATATAGTGTCTTGAGTAGAACTTCCAATAAAAGTCCAATATTTTAGTAATGCTAAAGTTTATTTATTTTAGTGTGGAACAGTTAAAAGCATGGATTCTAAAAGCAGTAAACATGAATCTGAGTCCTAGGCTCACTTGTTATGAGCTGTGTGACCTTATTACAAGTTACTTATTCCTTGTCTGTAATTTTCATCTGTTCAAAACATTTGTATGGGCTGGGTGTGGTGGAGAACTGCTATAATCTGAGCTGAGACACCCAGACAAAAGGATCATTGGTCAAGGTCAGCCTATCTCAATAAATAAACAAACTGGGCTGGGTGGTTCTCAGCTACACCCCCAGCCACATTACTGATGCAGATGGGAGGATCACAGTTCTATCTGAAAAATAACTAAAGCACAAAAGGACTAGGGGTGTGATTTAAGTGGAAGTGCTTTTACAAGGTTGCAGCTCAAATCCTAGTACCATCAAGGAGGGAAAAATCTGTATAACTGTAAAATAAACTAATATTTCATATAAAGTTCTTAAAAATCTTCCTTGGTTCATAGTTATACTAAGTGCTTGATGTTATTTTTATTGCATATTTCTAAAAAGATTAGTATGTAATGAAAAATAGGCTGAAAAAAAGGACACCAAAATTCATTCTCCTCTCTCCCTCTCTTTCTTTATTTCTTTTTTCTTTCTTCTGTCCTAGAAGGCTAAGGACTGGTTAATAATAAAAGGTATGTAATAACAGGTGGCTTCTCATGTTATAGAACCATTAGAAACAGAGGTCAGCTAGTATTTTCCTTCTTTGTAAAAAATAAAATGAGAGCATAACTTAATTGAGTGCTAAAAATGACTTCTGGGTCAATTTCCAGGTTTTGTTAAGTTTGGCTCTCTGTGTTTTCTGAGTCAGATAGTTTTATAATTTGGGGTGATATGGTATAGAGAGAAAAAGGATGATGAAGCATTTCCCACTGCTTGTAGGGTATTTTGTGGCAGTGCATTTGTTACCTGTTGCTGAGCGACAGTTCCAAAACTTAGTTGTTTCAGGAACAATAGTTTATTATTTCTCGTAATTCATTGAGCTGGCTGTACTCAACCCAGGGCTGCTTCTATTTTACATGAGAACATTTTGTTTATCTCAATTTTTATCTTGGACCAGAAGAACAATGCAGTAATATGTTTTTAGAACATTTTCTGTAAATGAGATAATTAATGCATTGAAAGTTATTTCCATGATACCTGGACCTGTATATAAAGCACACAGAATCCTACCTACTGTTATTATGTATTCATAAAATATTTCAGTTTCCTAAATGCAAAATGGCTGAAATTGAAGGTTGCTACCTGTTAAGTTTATATGTTTATTTCAACAGATGTTTTCTTAGGAATCCTGAGTGAATGAATGTAAGCTAACAGTTTTTTTGTAATCACAAGTAATGAGTACTCACAATATGCCAAGATTTGGGATTACTAAAGTTTGTTGCATCTCTCTGGTAGCTATACCCTGTCAAAAGCAAAGAGAAGCCAGGTGCTGGTGGCTCAAACCTGTAATCTTAGCCACTTGAGTAGCTAGAGGCTGGGATCTGAGGATTGAGGTTCAGAGCCATATTTGGCAGGAAAGGCTGAAAGACTATCTCCACTAAACTACCAAAAAAAGCTGGAAGTGGAACTGTGGTTCAAGTGATAGAGCACTAGTGTTAAGCACAAAAGCTCAGAAACAGAGGTTCTTAAGGTCAAGCCCCAGGACACCCACACACACACATACACACACACACTCACACATACACACACACACACACACACACACACACACACACACGCACGGCACGCACACTTGCAAAGAGAAGCATGTTCTCTACTAACACCAAGAGAAGTATGGATGACTGTATGTTTTCAGGCTTATTGAGTGACAAAACCATCAGCTTGCCATCTCAGAAACTTATTTGTTCACTGCATTTGATGTGACTAGATCTGGGTTGTTCTAGTACTAACCTCACAGAGAAGCTGATATTTATAGTGTTAGGCTTCTTGTATTACCTTTGAAAAACGAACTTAGGTAGACTAGGTATTCATGTTGGTTTTGTCATTGTCTGTACGAAGGAAAACTCAAGTTGGGAGTCTATATATTATGGTCTATCTTTTCTCTCCTGCCTTCTCTACTGCCTCTCTACTACTGCAAGCACTGTACTACTAAGCCAGATCCCCAAACCAGTATTTTCTTGTTGAATGTGAAATCAGGACACCAATTCATAGTTTTATGGCATTTGCAAGGATAGTAAGGTACTATATTATAAGAATGTATTTAGTTAAAACTGGACATACTGAATTCCTGAACTGAGATACCTTTTTTCCCTAACTGGGTTGAATTTCTTTTGCTAGTAATTAAACATTTTGACCAAACCAAGTATGTAAAAATAGAGTAAAGCAAATGAAGATGGCTTTAATAGTCATCTTCTTTTGAAGTATCTGCTGTGAATATTTCTGCTACTCTAGCAGAAGTTTTATAAACTCTGTACAGTTCTGGCTACTTAAGACATTTTTATTCTAACTTCAAATTTTAAGTGTTAAGCTGTGTTTTGTATCAGTGTTTTAAGATCTTAGGGAAATAGACGTCTTTCTTCCTCTGTCTCTCAAATGGTAGGATTATAGGAGTGAGCTACCATGCCAATCTGTCTTTTTTCCCTTTGGTATATATTCTCTCTTTTCTTTTCTTTTTTCTTTTTTTTGGTTGGTCGTGGGCCTGAACCCTGAGCCTGGGCATTGTCCCTGGGATCTTCAGCTCAAGGTTAGTGCTCTACCACTTGAGCCACAGCGCCACTTCCAGCCTTTTCTGCTTATGTGGTGCTGAGGAATTTTAGGGCCTCATGCCTGCGAGGCAAGCACTCTACCTACCACTGAGCCACCTTCCCAGCTCTTCCCTTTGGTATATATTAACTGTACAAGACAATGGTTTTATATATGTATATAATTTACTTGGACCCTATTCACTCTCCCCCTCCTTTTGTGGTTTCCTTCCTTTTTCAACATAGTCTCTATTGTAAGTAATGCTGCTATAAAACACATGGAATCCTGAATATTAATTCAGGGCTAACTATCTGTTTACTCTAGTAATTGTTTTCTTTGATATGAAGAATTCCTCTTTTTTGGTGCTCATTCTGGGGCTTGAACTCAGGGCTTGGGTACTATTTCTGAGCTTTTTTGCTCAAGGCTAGTACACTGCTCCACTTCTGGCTTTGTGGTAATTAATTGGAGATAAGAGTCTTTTGGACTTTGCTGCTTTGGCTGGCTTCAAACTGCGATCCTTAGATCTCCGCTGCCTGAGTAGCTAAGGTTATAGACATGACCCACCAGTGCCTGGTCCCAAGCTTTATAATTTGAGGAAATCTCACTTGTCCATGCTGCTGCTGTTTGCTGAGAGAGTCCTATCAGAAAGTTGTTACCAATGTCTTTATCTTGAAGTGTTTCCCTTAGTAGTTTCAATGTTTCATGTCTTCCATTCTGGTATTTGATCCATTTTTGAATTTAAAAAAAATTTTTTTTGACTGGGGCTTAAATTGTTGTTGTCCCTGAGCTTCTTTTGCTCAAGGTGAGTGCTTTACCATTTGAGCCACAGGGCCACTTCCAGCTTTTTGAATAGTTTATTGGAGATAAGAGTCTCACAGAGTTTCTTGCCTAGGCAAGCTTCAAATCATGATTCCCTAGATCTCAGCCTCCTAAGTAGCTAGTATTAGAGGCATGAGCCACCAGCCCAGTGGTTTTTTGTTTTGTTTTGTTTTTGTCTTTTGAATTTTTTTATACAGGGTAAGAGATAAAAGATCCAGTCTCAGCCTTCTATATGTGGATAATCAGTTTTCTCACATCACTTTGTGTGTGTGTGTGTGTGTGTGTGTGTGTGTGTGTGTGTGTCTGTCTGTCTGTCTGTCTGTCTGTGTGTCTGTGTGTCTGTGTCGGTCATGGGGCTTGAACTCTGGGCTTGGGTGATATCTGTGTGCTCTTCAGCTCAAGGCCAGCGCTCTACTGCTTGAGCCATAGCACCACTTCCAGTTTTCTAGTGGTTTATTGGAGATGAGTCTCATGGAGTTTGCTTCCCCAGGCTGGATTTGAACTGTGATCATCAGATCTCAGCTTCCTGAGTAGCTAGGATTATAGGTGTGAGCCACCGGTGCCCAGCTTCAGCATCACTTTTTTTGGGGGGGTCCGGTCCTGGGGCCTGAACTCTGGGCCTGGGCGCTGTCCCTCAGCTCTTCAGCTCAAGGCTATCGCTCTACCACTTGAGCCACAGCGCCACTTCTGGCTTTTTTTGCTTATGTGGTGCTGAGGAATCGAACCCAGGGCCTCAGGCATGCAAGGCAAGCACTCTACTACTGAGCCACCTTCCCAGCCCCAACATCACTTTTTAAAGATACTGTCTTCAGTATATGTTTGGCATCAAGAATCAGATAGCTATAGTTGCTTGAGCCTTTTTCTGGATTCTCAATTTTATTCCATTGGTCTATGTCTGTTTTTGTGCTATTTATTTTTGGTTCTATGGCTCTATAGTATAATTTGAAATAAAGTATTGTAATTTTTCTAATGTTCTTCCCTTTGCTCAGGTTTGCTTTGCTATTTGTGATCTTTGTGCTTCCATATGAATGTTAGCTTTTTTCCTCCCTGTGGTAATGACATATTCATGATATACAGAGCCTTTTAAGCACTAAAATGCTTTTTAACTGTTTTGCTTTGACCTCTACTTTTCTCTAATGTTTAAAACAGTATATGGAACTTGATTTTTGTTTCTATTGAATGAGTAATGGGCTTTAATTATGTGAATATATATTATTAATGTTATTATTTTATTCTGACCTGCTTTTAGCTCTTTAGATATTTATTTTGTTTTCCTTTGGTTGTATCCCTAACCATCTGCTTTTCAGTTCTGTTGTTGATTCCGTAGTTGATGTATTTATTAGTAGTTTTGCCAGTTTATTTCTAATCAGCTATAGTCTGAAAGATAAGAGCTAGAGTTTTATTTTTAAGTGTTACATTAATGAAACCTTATAAAGGAAAAGGATTACAGTGAAGAGACTTCACCATCGTGATATTGTATCTTTTCACTTTCATTTTGGATTATGGTTAGGCTTCACAGTTTGAGAATGAACTTTATGTGAGTAGAAAGTGGTTCCTTTTTAAAATTTTAGAATTCTTTTAAGAATTTCAAGTGGAATCACATAATTTTTAGTGAAAACCACCTTAATTAATTTTTTTTAATTTCAGAGCTCCAGAGATTATATTGGGGTTGCCATTTTGTGAAGCCATAGACATGTGGTCATTGGGATGTGTGATTGCAGAATTGTTCCTTGGATGGCCACTCTACCCTGGAGCCTTGGAGTATGATCAGGTACTAGAACTGTCATGGTAATCTTGTTGAATTGCTAGAAAGCAAATAATATTTGGAAATGCCTGACCCTAAGGTATCCAAAATATTTACTCTTCATGAAGTACAAAACCTGAAATTTTCAGCAATAAAATGTAAACTCTTTTGGTCTACCTACCTACCTACCTACCTACCTACCTACCTACCTACCTACCTGTCTGTCTGTCTGTCTGTCTGTCTATCTATCTATCTATCTATCTATCTATCTATCTATCTATCTATCTATCTATCTATCTATCTATCTCCTAAAACATGTCATAAAATTTGGTCTAAAATTTGCATGAAATTTGGTCTTAAATCAGCAACCATTATTGATGGTAAGTATTTTACTTACTAGAACTTTGTTTTGTTTTTGGTGGGTCAAGGGCTTGAACTCTGGGCCTGGGCACTGTCCCTCAGCTCTTCAGCTCAAGGCGCTCTACTGCTTGAGCCACAGTGTCACTTCCAGTTTTCTGGTGGCTAATTAGAGATAAGAGTCTCACAGATTTTTCTGCCTGGTCTGGCTTTGAAGCTCGATCCTCAGATCTCAGCTTCCTGAGTAGCTAGGTTTACAGGCATGAGCTACCAGTGCCCAGCACTTACTAGAACTTTTATTAGTCTTTTCTGCCTTTTTAAAAATGATGCTGAAAGACTCGTTTTGTATTATTTAATGATTTTTCAGTAGGATGCAGAAATTTACCTTATAAATATACTTTTCCAACTTTTTTTTTTTTTTTTGCCAGTCCTGGGCTTGAACTCAGGGCCCAGGTGCTGTCCGTTGGCTTTTGTGCTGGAGGCTAGCGCACTACCACTTGAGCTACATTTCCACTTCCAGCTTTTGGGTAGTTAATTGGAGATTCGAGTCTCCTGCTTTCCTGGGTTGTCTTTAAACAGAGATCCTCAGATTGCAGCCACCCAAGTAGGTAGGAATACAGGTGCAAATCACTGATACCTGACCCAACATACTTTTTTTTTTTTAAATACTTTTCCAAACATACTTTTCCTTTCTAACCTGATAGACAATATTGTTATCTAGCATCTTTATTTTTTAATATAAGATTATTGTTTTGAGAAATTGTCTTCTTTATTCATTATTATTTTAATGCTTCTGTGTTTTAAAGGAAAATGTTAGTGAAAATCAACAATGTTAGGTGGGTGCACGTGGCACCATCTTCCTGACTCAGCTTCTCTCAGATGCTGGGATTATAAGTATGCGCCAGCACACTTCACTAATTTTAAGCAAGAGGGGAGGGAAAAACAAAGAAAAAGAAACACATTTTAAAACACAGGTGAAATAATCTTATAGTATGCTGTGAATTCTAATTTTCCGAGCTTAGTTTCAAGACTTAGATTTTCTTCTCTTCTTTTTTTTTTTTTGAGGCTTGAACTCTGGGCCTGGGCGTTGTCCCTGAGCTCTTCAGTTCGAGGCGAGCCCTCTACCACTTGAGCCACAGTGCCACTCCTGGTTTTCTGGTGGTTTATTGGAGATAAGAGTCTCATGAACTTTGTCCTGGTTGGGGCTGGTTTTGTACTTTGATCCTCAGATCTCAGCCTCCTGAGTAGCTAAGATTACAGGTATGAGCCACCAGCGCCCGGCCTAGATTTTCTTCTTCTTCTTCTTCTTTTTTTTTTCTTAACTTTTTTTTTTTTTTTGGTCCAGTCGTGGGGCCTGAACTCTGGGCCTAGGCGCTGTCACTCAGCTCTTCAGCTCAAGGCTAGCTCTACCACTTGAGCCACAGCGCCACTTCTGGCTTTTTTCTTTTTGCTTATGTGGTGCTGAGGAATCAAACCCAGGGCCTCAGGCATGCAAGG
>NW_012267262.1:11309626-11320979 GCF_000151885.1 Dipodomys ordii
AGCCACAGCGCCACTTCTGGCTTTTTTCTTTTTGCTTATGTGGTGCTGAGGAATCGAACCCAGGGCCTCAGGCATGCAAGGCAAGCGCTCTACCACAGAGCCACCTTCCCAGCCCCTTAAATAGTACTTTTATAGTGGCTGGACAGTATTTACTTGACAAATGTTGATTGGAGGTTAAACTTACCAACTTGGTCAGTGTTGGTTTGAGTTTAAATAGAGTCTAAAAATATGAATTTATATTTATGTTCTATTTCATAATTTCAAGTTTTATGTAATAAAAATTCAAGCAAAAAATGATGGCTAGATCAGAAGTATCTTTGGTCAAGGCTAGCTCAAAAAAATTATGAGACTCCTGTCCCCAACCGCCCCCCTTTCCCCAGCTCCCGGCAACCAAAAAAAAGTTGGGTATGGTTGCATGCACCCACCATCAGCTATGTTGGAAGAGTACACAGAAGAATCATGGTCCAGGCAGCCTGGGCAAAAAGCAAGACCCTACTCCAAAAATAACTAAAGCAAAAAGGGCTGGAGGCATGGCTCAAGTAGTAGACTACCTGTGAAAGCAAGTGAAAGCCCTGGGTTCAAACCCTAGTACCACTAAAAAAATAAAGGATGGAAGGAAAAGAAAGGAGGGGGTGGGGGGAAGGAGCACGCAGAAAGGGGAGAAAGCTGGATGGAATAAGAGCACATTTAATTTATATGTGTGGGCTATTAAAACAACAGGAATGGAACTACAAAGTGACTTGGTTTCTTTTGTTAAAATTTTTAATTGTTACTAAAAAGGTGATGCACAGGGTGGGTACAGTTATATAAGTCAGGTAAAGAGTACATTTCTTTTTGGACAAAGTCACTCCTTCCCTACTCTGTCCCAGTTTTCCCCTCTTATCCCCATCCACAAGTTGTATAGTTCATTTTCAACATAGCGTCCAGTGAGTGCCATTGCTGCATTTGTTTACCTTTTATGTGACTTTTTTTTTTTTTGTATTTGAAGTTATAGGTGCTTTTAGATTCAAAGCAACACTAGAGGAATTGTTAGGCATGGGCAGGACTTACCTGTGGTGCTGGACCAACAGTGGAACTTATTGTTTTTCATATGATTTTTTTTTTTAGCCAGTCCTGGGGCTTGAACTCAGGGCGTGGTCACTGTCCCTCAGCTTCTTTTTGCTCAAGGCTAGTCCTCTACCACTTATGCCACAGTGTCACTTCTGGCTTTTTCTGTTTATGTGGTACTGAGGAAATGAACCCAAGGCTTCATGCTTCTAGGCAAGCACTCTACCACTAAGCCACATTCCCAGCCCCAATGATTCTGTTTTGAACCTAAGTCCCTATGCAATTTCTGTATGGTTAGGTTGTACAGAATAAAATTTCTGTAACCCTTCAGCTCATGCTCCAACACTGATTGGTATTTCTTACTTCATGTTTCTGATATTGTAACCCTGCTTTGTGTAGCTTATTTTTGGTTGTGCTCACGGAGCCAGTTTATGAATGATACCCTTATGAGTCGAGTCCCTCTCCACTCTTTAACCAGGGAAGAAAGGGGAGGGAAAGGCCAGTCAGGTCTTATAATAAGGATTTTGGATACAACATGTTCTCTTCAAAACTGAAAGGGCATCATGACCAATATAAAGTCAGGGCTTACTTGGCCATTTTGTTTTATTTTGCAGGAACATTGTTCCATGTTCTGTGGCCTTTTAGCTTGGTTATTTTCTTCACTGTGTCACTTGATTGCTTTATTGAAAATCGTGTGCTTAAGTACTTGTTTTACTGAATTGTATGCTTTCAAAGATTACCATCATAGTTTTTCATGTGCATTCCTAAGCATCTTAGCCACTGTGTGTTTGTTCAAATGGCTTTCCTATATATGGTGCAGTAGTATCTAGGTACTGAACCGTTAGTACTTTTCTTTCTGTTTCCTTAAAATATGGAATTTAGTTATTTGGGGGTGGTAGTGGGGAAATGGACAACACTTCAGTGAAATAAAGCTAATTTGTAATGAGATTTGAGTTGTTGCTTAATTTAAAATCAGGGATACACAGTTCCTTTTGGAGGAGGATTTGAGGAAGGAGGAAAGGAAGAGGGTAGTGGGGATGAATATAATGAAAGTATTTATACAGATATGTATGAACACAGAACAACAAAACATATTGAAGTTCTTCCAAGAGGTGGAAGGGAGAGGATGATAGAGGGGTTTGATTGGGGAGATGCATTCTATACGTGTATGGAAACATCACAGCGAAACCCATTTGTACTAATAGAATGCTAATTTATACTAATATATGCCCATAAGAGGGGAAAAAAGTCTATGTTGTAAAGGGGCTCACAATCTAGTGATAAAACAGAAATGGCCGGGCACCAGTGGCTCACGCCTGTAATCCTAGCTACTCAGGAGGCTGAGATCTGAGGATTGCAGTTCGAAGCCAGCCCAGGCAGGAAAGGCCATGAGATTCTATATTTCCAGTAGACCACCAGAAAACTGGAAGTGGCTCTGTGGCTCAAGTGATAGAGCACTAGCCTTGAGCTGAAGAGCTGAGGGACAGTGCCCAGACCCAGAATTCAAGCCCCACAACTGACAAAAAAAAAAAGATAATTGTATTACAAGTGCATTAAAATTGTTATGTTTTAGCCAAGTGCTGATGGCCAATGCCCTGTAAGTCCTTGCTGTTCTTTTTTTTTTTTTTTTTTGCTATGGGGGAATAGTTTTTATGCTCTCAATGTCTTGATATAATGCAAAGGAGTGTAATTGCCTTTGCTTGTTATAAGAAGATTCTCTTTTCCTCCCTTGTGCTTGTTTGAACTAAGAGCTTTGGACTTGCTTGCTTGGTTTACTTGCCTGAGTAGAGGTTAAGTAGGTATTAGGGAGGACTGGAGGCAAACAATGAAATCCCTCCTTTAATGGAACTTAGATGCTATTGAAGTGGAGTAAGAAAATAGAAAGTAAAAGGAAATGATACTAGAGAGTGAAAAGCATGATGGAGAAAAAAGCAACCAGGAGGTCCGGGGTTATTGAGAAAGTGCAGAGCTTGTTCTCGTGTAATTGGCTTGGGAAGTCTTATATATAAGGTGACAGTTGAACCCAGAACTGAAGGAAGTGAGAAAACCAAGTGCATACTTGGGAGTAGATGTACCTGGTAGAGGAAGCATGAAGTTTAGTGGTTCAGAGGCTGGAGGATTTGTTTGTTTGTTTGTTTATGTTGTGGGGCTTGAATTCAGGGCCTTGGTGTTATCTCTTAAGTTTTTGCTGAAGACTAGTGCTCTACCACTTTTAGCAACAGCTCCACTTCCAGTTTGGGGTGGTTAATTGGAGATCACTTTCATGATGCTCTGATCTCAGCCTCTTGAGTAGCTAGGATTACAGGTATGAGCCACCAGTGCTGGACAGCTGGAGGATTTAATATGTTCCTTGAGAGAGCTCATTCATAACTGTGTCTCTTCCTCAATAGGCACAGCTTCACATAGGCTACTGACTCACAGCATCTCATCTTTCTGAGTCTCCATTGGTAATTCATCCAGGCTATCAATCTAAACCCCTCTGGAATGTACTGCTCTGCTCTTTTCAGACAACTGTGTATTCTACTCTGGCCACATCCCCTCACCCATCCTTACATGTTACCTTTAGGTGTTAATTTTATCCCTTCATATGAATATTCTCTCTTTAGTTTTCACATTTACATGCATTATGACTTTAGTATAATTTGAGTTTTTCTCGAAGAACTCTGACTGCAGTTATTTTTAAGGATGCATTTTTGTTTTGCCTTAAATATGCATTTATTCTGGTACTTTAAGCCCTGTATAATTGTTTTCTTGTATAATTATAATTGTTTATTTATAATTATAATTGTTTTCCCACTAGATTATGAATTTATTTAGGGCATATATGACCTTTTTTCATTCTTGATCTAACATCTAACATAGTATCTGATCTAAGTGTTTAATTAATGTCTATCATATTAAAGGATAAACTGTTTTTTGAATTATTTTTCAGATTCGATACATTTCTCAGACTCAAGGTTTGCCAGGAGAACAGTTGTTAAATGTGGGTACAAAGTCCACAAGATTTTTTTGCAGAGAAACAGATATGTCTCGTTCTGGTTGGAGATTAAAGGTAATTCATTAAAAAGGCAATATTTAGAAAGCAGTACCCATGCTTCATATGCATGGTTAATCCCTTCCATGCCTGCCTTTATTTTGTTACATTTCATCCTTTTGAATTTTGGTTTTTGACCCTCTGTCAGAAGAAAATTCAAGTAATTTAGCTCATTCTCTAACCTAATAATATAATTAAATCATCTTTATGTATATAATAACATTTGTGCTGTGTTTTCTCCACTCATTTCTGCATCACTAAGCTTTATAGGCAAAAGACTGAATCTATCCACTTCTTACCTATACTAAGTTGGCAAGACTTTGGGGGTAGGGGAGCAGTAAATCCTCAGCAATTAACTTTTAATTAGTTTTTTGTTTTTGTTTTTGTTTTTTGTCATGGGGCCTGAACTCTGGGCCTGGGTACTGTTCCTCAGCTCTTCAGCTCAAGGCTAGTGCTCTACCACTTGAACCACAGCACCACTTCCAGCTTTTTCTGCTTATATGGTGCTAAGGAATCGAACCCAGGCCTTCATGCATGCAAGGCAAGCACTCTACTACTGAGCCACCTTCCCAAGCCCCTTAATTAGTTTGTTGTTGTTGTTGTTGTTGTTTTGAGACAAGGTATTGCTCTATAACCCAGGTGTCCTTAAACTGGAGATCTTCCACCTCAGCCTCCTGATTGCTGGGAGTACAGGCTTGGAATACCATTCTTTGCACTGCTCTTTCACTTTTCATAAAACACATATTTGCTAGTTATTCTTGTGTTAGAGTTCTTAATATTAGACTAAGCATGTATGCTAAATTAAAAAGTAGAAATTTAGAAACAATAATATGTGATTTTTTCTCTTTGATGCATATAATAAGACACTGGAAGAACATGAAACAGAGACAGGAATGAAGTCTAAAGAAGCCAGAAAGTACATATTCAATAGTCTGGATGATATAGTGCATGTGAGTATTGTTGTCACATTTTTAATCTTGTGTGCTTAAGATGATAGGACTTGAATGCCAAGAATTCCAAAACATGTAACTCATCTTCTAAATGGAATAGAGTGCTTGCTGTTTTTAAGTCGTCCAAATGAGATTGGTTTGAAGTTTTCAGCCTTTCAGAAGATAAACAGCATTTGTCTTTGTGTTTTTTTCTTTTTTTAATTTACCTGTCTTGTTAGATAATAAAACATGATATTCTTTAAAAGGAAAAATCCTAGAAAGCTGCTTTTCCCTATGTCTTCTTATAATTGGGTATTAGTTTAATTAAAAAAGAAATTCTCCCTGCTTTGAATTTGGCATATCAAAATATCTTGAGGATTTGTTAACTTCAGTTGTTCTTTGCTTCAAGGGAATTGTATTTGCCTGTTATTTTCTGTATTTAAAAAAAACAACTAATTTTATCATACCTATATTCTGGCTCATTTTATTCTGTGTGTTGACATGTTGACTTCTTAGGTGAACACAGTGATGGATTTGGAAGGAAGTGATCTTTTGGCTGAGAAAGCTGATAGAAGAGAATTTGTTAGTCTGTTGAAGAAAATGTTGCTGATTGATGCAGATTTAAGAATTACTCCAGCTGAGACACTGAACCATCCTTTTGTTAATATGAAGCATCTTCTAGATTTCCCTCATAGCAACCAGTATGTTATTTTATGTCTTTGATATTGCTGCTTTTTTTTTTTTTGTCCAAACAAACTCAGTACAGGATGTTTTCTCTCATTGGTCGGTGCTTTACCAGTTTAGTAAAGTCTCTAGCCCCTTGTATTGCTTCTTGAAAAATTATAGTATAGGTCTATAGAAAATCAGTATGTTGTAAAAATGACTTTCCTTCATTAAAGTTAGATAAACTGAACAAAACAAGATGGGGATAACAATCTCTTAAGTGACAGAATAAAACTAGACCATAATCTGAATGTTAGCCCCAGTGGTTTGCTTTTACATGACTTTCCTACTTAAAAAGCAAAGGCATATAAAACACAGTGTAAACGTTTTCCCTCGGAGGTCACGTTTCGGTTTCCACAGGCCTTGGAGTGAATCCTTTTTGAGTGAGTCCTACAAATTCCATATTCTGTTTCCCTCCGTGCCATTTGCTTTTTCTTCCTCTTTCTTCTCTGCATCTGGAAGGAAAAGAAGTATTCTTTGTTGTTGTTTTGTTTTGTGCTCAAATTCTGAAGGCTGAACCAATCAAAATTTCCTTGGCAAATCTTCCAAATTTTTTGAGTTCCAAACCTTTTTTTTTTCCTAACAGTTTTCCTGGGACTTGAACTCTGGGCCAGGGGCTGTCCCTGAGCTTTTTTTGCTCAAGGTTAGCACTCTCCACTTGAGCCACAGCTCCACTTCTAGCTTTTTTTTGGTGCTTAATTGAACAGAAGTCTCTTGAACTTTCCTATCCTGGCTGGCTTTGAACCTCTGTCCCCAGATCTCAATCTCCTAAATAGCTAGGATTATAGGCATAAGCCATGGGCGCCTGGCTTCAAACCTCTTTTTTGTAGGATGAAAAACCTGAACAACTCTAGTTTCTAGTTTTAAAAACACTAAATGAGGAAGTCATAGGTATGAACTTCAAACATTGATCACCTGGATCTTTCATAGCTTCTTGAATAGTTAGAATCGCCAACGTGAGCCACTGGTGCCAACGAGGTTTTGACTTTTTTTCTTTTTTAAATTATTATTAATAAGTTTTTTTTTACTGTGAAAATTCCGTACGGAGGGGTTACAATTACATGAGCAAGATAATAAGTACATTTCTTAAAAAGCATTGTTGCCTCCTCCTTTGTTTCCCCTTACCATCCCTGCCCCCCACCCCACCCCGGGGGTCAAAGTTGTAAAGTTCCTTTTTTGACATAACATCTTGTACATCTCATTGTTACAATGGGTCCACCTGTAACCCTATTTAAACAATTTTTTTTTTTTTTACTTTTTTTTTCTTTTTTGAGAAAGGGCCCCTGCTGGCCTGGAACTTATAAATGTCCAAATAATTTTTATTTTGCTAGTATATGTTAACTTCAAATACAATACCTTTTCTTTTGCAGTGTAAAGGCCTGTTTTCATATTATGGATATTTGTAAATCCCACCCAAATTCATGTGACACAAATAATCACAATAAAACTTCACTTTTAAGACCAGTTGCTTCAAGTAGTGCTGCTACTCTACCAGCAAATTTTACTAAAATTGGAACATTAAGAAGTCAGGTAAGAATTTAACTGCTGTTAATAATTTATTCTCTTATAAAAAACAAAATGGTAGCTCATTGCTCTTGAGTTATACAAGTGTCATGTTGTGCAGCTAGATGGTACAGAACAGGAGAGGAATTGGTATGGCTGATTTTTAAATCTCAAACAATTGGAACATGGCTGCTAAAGTTAATTATTCCTCTTTTCTCATCTAAGTTTCTTACTCTGCCCTTGGTGCTCTAACTGTACCAAAAGTAAATTCATAGAATCAATTTTTAAATTTTAGTTTGGCCAAATTTTGTTTTTAACTTTCTGGACCTATTTTACGTGTAGAATTATAGTTTTGAGAAATGCATGTGGATTCTGTTTATCCAGCCTATGTTATAGCATTCGAAGGACTGTTTTGTATAATTTGTGGAACATTGCTTGTTTCAGGCATTGACCACGTCTGCTCATTCAGTTGTGCACCATGGAATACCTCTGCAAGCAGGAACTGCACAGTTTGGGTGTGGTGATGCTTTTCAGCAGACCTTGATTATCTGTCCCCCAGCTATTCAAGGTATTCTTTCATTACATGGCACTTTGAATTTAGGCATGTGTTAATCTCCAGTTAACCAGAAAAAGCTGGAAGTGCAGGTGTGGCTCAAGTGGTAGGTTGCCAGCCTTGAGTGCAAAAGCTAAGGGAGAGAATGAGGCCAATACTGGCACAGAAACAGAAAAAAAGATAAAGAAAATAAATAAGAGAAAGTTAACTTTTTATTTAGGATTAGTACTCATGTAGTAAAAAAATATATATACATATACATACATATATATATATATATATTTTTTTTTTTTCAGTCAGAAAAGAGGAATTGTGTTTTTTTTCCCTTACAACAGTGAAATGTTAACATCACTTTCATCTAAAAACTGATTGCATTATATAACCATAGCCACGTGTTACAGTGTTTTGTGCAGTGACAAGCTGCATGTATGACAATGGGCTCTTTGGATTATTTTGCCTACTGATGTGATAGTCAACTTAGTTTGTGTAATTGTGCTCTGTATTCATGTGATTAATGAAATTACCTAAGGACTTTTTACCAACTATCCCTAATCATTAATCTCAAGTGATTGTGTTTAAGTAATTCTACCAGTCCATATTGAAGGTGATTGGTATAATCTGGAATTATGACATAGAGAATTTTATTTGTTTGTGCTTGAACTCATAACTTTGAGCACTTATTGATGCTCTGCCACTGAGCTGCATCTTTAGGGAATTTAGTTAATTGCTTTTTTTTTCTTTTGTTGGTTGTGGGGCTTGATCTCAGCCTTGAACACTGTCCCTGAGCTCTTTAAGCACAAGATGAACACTCTACCACTTTGAGCCACAGCTCTACTTCTTGTTTTCTGCTGGTTATTTGGAGATAAGCGTCTCGTGGACTTTCCTGCCTGGGCTGGCTTTGAAAACCACGATTCTAAGATTTCAGCCTGCTGAGTAGCTAGGATTACAGGCATAAGCCACCAGTGCCCAGCTAATTGCTTTTGTAAAAGCATAATTAACACATTAATTGTATCAGGGGATTTCATTTTGACATGTCCATATATGCATACTTGTTCATTGCTTCCTGCTCTTGGGTAGATAACCTGAAATCTTGTTAGTCAAAGCTTTATATGGTGGATTTGATACCACTTTGCTGTCTCAAAGTTCAATATTGTACAAAGTTCAATATTGTAAGCCAGTGTTCATGAGGTACTTTGTGATGTGTTGAAGAGAAATATTAATGTTATCAGGATTAACATGGTGACTATTTTCTGATCTTTCTAGCAGATATGTGAAATGGTAAAATATTTGTTTTGGAATTCCAGCAGGTTGCTTAGGCATATTAGTTCATTAAGAATATTATTAGGAATTATTAGGAATATTAGTCCATTATACTATAATGGGCAAATTTTGTTATATCATCAAAGTAGGCAGAGTAGGTTACTTTTTTCTTTTCTTTTTTAGAGGTTGAAATATGATAGCAAGTACAAGTGTAGCAAATATATGAGCCATTCAAAAATTCAGAAGTCCCCAAATTTCCATTCCTTATGTAAGCCATCATGTTTATTCAATTGTGAGATGTAATGCATTTCCCCTTTTGGTGACAAGAGTGTGAGATCCTGATGCACTTTCAAAGAAAGTGTAGAGAGTTTTTGTATGAAAGGAAAGATGGGCTAGGTTTTCAGAATTTTAAGCCCATTTCACCTTTCCAGGTCCTTTATCATAGTGGTAGAACTATCTGAAAATAAAATAGGCCTGTAGTAGCAAATTTCAAAAGGAAATAAGGGCTGAGTGTAGTGGTTCATGCCTGTAATCCTCGGTAATTGGGAGATAGATTGGAAGAATTACACTTTGAGACCAGCCCAGTCAAAAATTTCAAGAGGTCCATCTCAACCAACAAAAAGCTGGGTATCATGACTCACTTCTATATCCTTAGTTACTTGGGAAACATAGCTAAGAGGGATGTCTTGCTATAAAGACAAGAACCCTATTGGAAAATAACTTAAAAAATAAAGAGCACCAGCTTGTCAGTGAGGGGGCATATACCTAAAAAGTATATGACCCTAAGTTCAAACCCCAGTGCTTCCAAAAAGTAAAAAAGGAAATGAAATGTTTCAAGAATAGTAAATGATTCAGCTTCTTATTTCATACTGTGAAACAAAACAGTTTGGGGAGTGATGTACTTCCAAGTGTATAGGAAGAACCTCACTATCCTCATAGATTCCTTTGCTCATGTTATGAAAGTTTTATGTAGGAAGTGGATAATTGCCACCAGAATAAAGCATTTCTTTACATTTAATATAAATAATCTTAGAAGTTAAATCAGAAGGCAATAGTTATTCTCCTGTTGAATAGCTGTTCTGTTTTCACAGGTATTCCTGCAGCACATGGCAAGCCTACGAGTTACTCCATAAGGGTAGACAATACAGTGCCACTTGTCACTCAGGCCCCAGCTGTGCAGCCCCTGCAGCTCCGACCAGGAGTTCTCTCACAGGTTGGTCGTGATTCTTTTTTTTTTCTTTTTTAATTTAAATTTTGTATATATGCTGTTTTCCTTACACATTTATAGAGGTACTGATTGTATACTGCGTTTTAGGGCTGCTGAGAAGTAATGAAAGTGATAGATGGGAGTCAATCCTTTTTTATAGGGTATGGCATTTAGCTTTTGAGTTATATCATTTGTAACTTAGTCATTTCTGTGTGATTGGTTTGTTCTGACAGCAGACCTGGTCTGGTAGAACACAGCAGATGCTGGTACCTGCCTGGCAACAAGTAACACCCATGGCTCCTGCTGCTGCGACACTAACTTCTGATGGTGTGGCTGGTTCACAAAGACTTGGAGACTGGGGGTGAGTTCAAAATGAAAGTACTTCTTTGTGAACAGTCTGCAGTGTTGATGTTGATAAACAAAAGATGCAATCTTTTCTGAATTTTCTCCCTAGGAAAATGATTTCTCACAGCAATCACTACAACTCAGTGTTGCCACAACCTCTTTTAACCAATCAGATAACTTTATCGGCCCCTCAGCCTATCAGTGTGGGTATTGCACATGTTGTCTGGCCCCAGCCTGCCACAACTAAGAAAAACAAACTGTGCCAGAACAGGTTGGTCTTATTAGTACTTTAACTTTGCTCTGCATTTTAAAAATTAGTCTTTAAAGTGAGTTTTGCATGCTATGCTAAAGGGTTGCTCTGTTGTAATCAAAATGACCTCTTCAATAGCTTTGATACAAACACTAAGCGAGCTCCCTTCTCAATTTCTCAGAGGTATTTTGGTAAAACTTATGGAATGGGAGCCAGGAAGAGAGGAAATAAATGCTTTCAGTTGGTAAGATTGTCTTTATTGCCCTTTTGCTTTATTACCTATCTTTAATGTAGTATTTGTAGACATTCAGATATTACCAAAAAAATGCTCATTTAAATGTATGTAAGTGCAATATACAGTGATACTCTTAGAGATAATAACTTCTATTTTACAAAAACTCGTGATATAGGAAGTGGCGCTGTAGCTCAAGTGGTAGAGTGCTCGCCTTGAGCTGAAGAGCTGAGGGACAGCGCCCAGGCCCAGAGTTCAAGCCCCACGACC
>NW_012267262.1:11322340-11347443 GCF_000151885.1 Dipodomys ordii
TCAGCTCAAGGCTAGCGCTCTACCACTTGAGCCACGGCGCCACTTCCAGCTTTTTTCTTTTTGCTTATGTGGTGCTGAGGAATGGAACCCAGGGCCTCAGGCATGCAAGGCAAGCGCTCTACCACTGAGCCACCTTCCCAGCCCTCTTTTTGATGCTTAATTGGAGGAAAGAGTCCCACAGACTTCTCTGCCCTGGGCTCGCTTTAAACTGTAATCCTCAGATTTCTATCTCCTAAGTAGCTAGGATTACAGATGTGAGTCACTGGTGCCTGGCTTTTTTTTTTTTTTTTTTGTACCAGTCTGGGGCTTTAACTCATTGCCTCACATTCTCCCTTAGCTTTTCCATTCAAGGCTGGTGCACTACCACCTGAGCCACAGTTTCCCTTAAAGCTTTTGGCTGCTTAATTGGAGATAAGAGAGAATCTCAGGAACTTTTTTTTTGGGGGGGGTCCGGTCGTGGTGCCTGAACTCTGGGCCTGAACTCTGGGTGCTGTCCTTCAGCTCTTCAGCTCAAGGCTAGTGCTCTACCACTTGAGCCATGGTGTCACTTCCGGCTTTTTTCTTTTTTCTTATGTGGTGCTGAGGAATTGAACCCAGGGCCTCATGCATGCAAAGCAAGTGATCTACCAGTGATCCACTTTCCCAGCCCCCTCAGGAACTTTTATTGTTTGAGCTAGCTTTGAATTGAAATCCTCAGGTAGCTAGAATTACAGGTGTGAGCCATCAGCCCCAATCTGTGTTTTCTCTCTAGAACACAATTTCTGAACTACACCAGTTTTTGTAAATTGTGTGTGTGTGTGTGTGTATGTGTATGTGTAATTGCGTGTGTATTTGTGTTGGTACTGGGGCTTGAACTCAGGGCCTGGGTGGTGTTTCTGAGCTGTTTTGCTCAAGGATAGCTAGTGCTCTACCACTTGAGTCTCAGTTTCACTTCCAATTGTGGTTAATTGGAGATAAGAGTCTCATGGACTTTCCTGCCTGAGCTGGCTTTGATCTGGGATCCTCAGGTCTCAGCCTTCTGCGTAGTGAGGATTACAAGCATGAGACTCTGGTGCCTGGTTTAGATTTCGGTTTTTATAGTAATTTTCTTTATTGTTGTAACAATGGTCTACTTGAAAAATTTAAGTCTAAGAAATTACTTTTAAAGAGTCATCAATTTTTTTGAAAAAATGAAAATCAACAATATTTGAGAAAAATCCATTAGAAAAAATACAATAAAATAAATATGACATACTACATAATAAGTTTCATAAACTATTATGAATAGGCTAATTAAAAAGGAATAAAAATGAGGAATCATCTGCTTAACGGAATTTTTAAAAAGTGTTCTTAGATATGTCTGTGTGTCTATTTGTATATATAGAAGTTGATTTTAACTATGGGACTGTTTGAGGGGGTAACGTGAGGGAGAAAGAGAATGATTGTCTAATATAAAAATACATTGTGTCTGAAGATGGCATGAGAAACATCACTGAAAGCTATAAAACGTGAGAGTGGATAGAGAGGCTAGGGAAAGAGCAATGGAGAGGATTATTCCGACTTAAATGCAATATATGTACATGCAAAGTAGCAGTTGGACCTCTTGGTACAGTTAATATATACTAAAAAAAAAATGACCAGAGAGTAAAACAGGCTTTGCTGTGGAGTGCGTATCAAGTGGGAAGGGGAGAGTGAATAGTAGGGTAAATGTAAATGAGGGTAAATGTAGTCAGAAGAAACCTGTTCTCAACTTTAGCTCACAAACTACTATTATGACTTAAATTTTGAGTAATAACATATACTCTAGCAAAATAAAGAATATTTTGCAGTAACAAATATTTTGCATAAAAAATACTGATGAACCCATTGTCTGTAGAGTAACCATATTTTCTTGTCTACCTTCCTTTTAGCCAAAGGTTTACATTTTCATTTTAGTAGTAAGCTTCTCCTACATTATGATGTGCTAGCACATTGAAACAAGCTCTGACAATGCACTTTTGTGTGTGTATCAGTACTGAGGTTTGAACTCAGGACCTCCTGCTTAGTCTTTTTGCTCAATGCTGGCATTCTGTCACTTGAGCCACCCCAGGTCCTTCACTTCTGGCTTTTTGCTGGTTAATTGGAAAGTCTAGGATTTGTCTTCCCAAGCTGGTTTTGAAGCTAAGTCCTCAGATATCAGCCTCCTGAGTAGCTAGGATTACAGGCATGAGCCACTGGTTCCCAACATGAGATGCAGTTTTTTTTTTTGTTTTTGTTTTTAGTTTGTAGAAATACTTTTCTTAATTGGGCGCCAGTGTCTCACACCTAGCTACTCAGAAAGGTTGATATCTGAGGTCAGGGTTCAAAGCCAGCCCCGGCAGGAAAGTCCTTGCAATTTATCTCCAATAAACCCCCAGAAAACTGGAACTGGCCCTGTAGCTCAGGTGGTAGAGCACTAGCCTTGAGCTGAAGAACTCGGAGACAGTGCTTAGTCCCAGAGTTCAAGCCCCATGACCAACAAAAAACAAAAACCAACAAAAACCCAAACCCTTTTCTTACTCACAACAATCTTTAAAAGATTTTTAAGAGTTAATTTTATATATTTTTCTTCTGTTTTTCCTTAGGTAATATGTATTAAATACTTAATAGACTAACTTCTGTGGGAAACACGAAGAAATTTTACTACACCCTCTTATAAGTTGCTTGTAATGTTGGTTAGAATGTAATATATACATAATATACATAATACAATATATATTCATATAAAATATTAGTATAAAAATAACAAAACGTACATATAAAAGATTCTTCAAGTTGTTAATTATTAAGTGAGTGATTAAAATAGGTAATAAGATGGAAATAAAGAGCAGGATCTTGTTGGGACCTGAAAAGATGAGGAGAAGAGAAGTTGGGACTGGCTAGATCTGTGTATTCAAAGGCAAGGAGAATTTTTCAGAAAGGCACAAATACTAACCTTAGAACTCTGAAATTTCCAGGTCACATACTTGTTATGTGCTTGTACATTTTATGTAAGTTATCTAGAACAGTACTTTTGAATAAAGCTCTTATCTGTTTGCTGAAGACAGAATATTGTTCAACATTAGATATCATATTTGCAAAAATACCCTTCATAAAAATGCTTTTTTGTAGTATGTCGGATGAAGAACAAGAAAGTGGTTGTGATACTGTGGATGGCTCTCCAACCTCAGACTCCTCCGGGCACGACAGTCCATTTGCAGAGAGTAGTTTTGTGGAGGACACCCATCAAAACACAGAACTGGTTAATAATACCTCTGCTGACACAGAAACCAAGCCGGCTGTTTGTACTGTTGTGGTACCACCAATGGGAATAGACAGTGGATTAAATGCAGAAGAGCATATGGCAAATCCAGGTAAATCTGTCATATGAAAAACATCTTCTGATATCATTCAATGCTTTTAAGTCACATAGTTTTTAATTAAAACTTAAGGTCCTCAGATCACTTATATAAAATATCTAAAGGCTTTTGCAATTTTCAGTAGAGAAGAAATAAGCACCCACTCTAATACTTTGTTTCATTATTGACAGAGTCTACATGCCAGCCATTACTAAAAGGACGATCTGCCCCGGGAAGATTAAATCAGCCTCCTGCAGTGGGAAATCGTCAGCAAAAATTGACATCAGCATTCCAGCAGCAGCATTTGAACTTCAGTCAGGTGTGTTGGTTTTTGACTCTTACCAGTCTTTGGGAGTCATGTATACCAGTTGTTTCTTCACTAAGAGGAGAAAAGATTACTATAGGTAGTCTTAATAATATTTTCCTTTATCCAAGTGATTAATGAGATCCTTACCTAATAGGATAATTAGCAAAGTTTCCACAGAACTTATATTCATAAATTCTTAGGTTCTCTAATTCTCTTAGAGAATTGTAACCATATACTAATGGATTGGTGTCTTGCTTCCTTGTTTAGGTCAGGAAGCTTGGAACTTGCTATGTAGCCCAGGCTGGTCTTAAACTTGATCCTCCTGCCTCAGCTTCCCAAATGCTAGAATTACAGGCATGCACAGCAGCATACCTTGCATGGTGGCTATACTTCTTATGTGTTAGTAGGGGGAATCATTTGATATGTGTTAGCAGGATGATCATCCACTGTTGAATGCTGTGCTTGCTCAACAAATGTATTTCACTTGAGGAAAGAAAAGGTATAACAGTTAGCACTGTTAGAGCTGGCTTCAAAATCTTTACTTTGCCAATACTATATGTACTACTATAGCCAAATCTCTTCAACATATCTGGAATTAATGGAAATCATGGTTATATCATGAGATTGTTTAATAAAGTTACATAATAGTTTATCATAGGAACTTAATAACATTCAAAATATAAACTGTTAGCTTTACATAAATAAATGCTATATAAATGGTAGCTGTTAGCAGTGAAACAGACAAGAATGGTACGAGCAGTAGTAGTGGCAGTGTTAACATTGTAGTAACATGTTGTAATAACTTATTAAATTGTCATATCCACTGTGAGTAAGTCTTTTATAACCTTTATAAAGTTTCCTTTTATCTTATAAAATGTTATTCAGTCAGCTTTTTCTTTGTGATTAGGTTCAGCACTTTGGATCTGGGCATCAAGAATGGAATGGAAACTTTGGACATCGAAGACAGCAAGCTTATATCCCTACTAGTGTTACCAGTAATCCATTCACTCTTTCTCATGGAAGTCCTAACCACACAGCAGTACATGCCCATCTGGCTGGAAGTACACACCTTGGAGGACAGCCCACTCTACTTCCATACCCATCATCAGCTACCCTCAGTAGTGCTGCACCAGTGGCTCACCTTTTAGCCTCTCCATGTACCTCAAGACCTATGTTACAGCATCCAACTTACAATATCTCCCATCCCAGTGGCATAGTTCACCAAGTCCCTGTGGGCATAAATCCCCGTCTGTTACCATCCCCAACCATTCATCAGACTCAATATAAACCAATCTTCCCACCACATTCTTACATCGCAGCATCACCTGCGTATGCTGGATTTCCACTGAGTCCAACAAAGCTCAGCCAGTATCCATATATGTGAAAAGTCGAAACAGTATATATTGAGGAAGCTCAATGATACAAACATTTGATTAAAAAAATAAAAACATGGTATTTAATAAATATTAGCCATGGCACAAGAAAATTATTTTTGAATCATGTAGACTTGGGTGCAATTTAAACAACTTTGAGCTTTAAAAAAAAATCTCACTTTTAATGTGTTTTGCACATTTGGTATAACTTGTCTTTGGTCATGTTATCTTCTTATGTAGTAACTCTAGACAGGTGACTTATGGGAGCAGAAGTCCAGTTTTGCTCCTGCTATTTTTTATAAAATTGCCTTCTAACTAGTGCAAGACACGTCCACATTTGGGAAGCCATTCTGTGTACAGACTTAGAGCAACTGATGCACATATGTCAGAATTACAGCATACAAGTGAATTGTATTATCTGTGTCTTAGTGTATAAATGTTGGGTCACTTAACCTAAGAAATTGAGCTATTGTTCTTTACATTTGCATGTGTCTTTTGCATGGGCAAAATGTTGCCTAGACTTTGCTCTTAATGTTGTTCTAATAATCTCAGCTGCATTGTAAACCGTTTCCACACATAGTGCCTTAAATATTTGAGGTTGTTAATGTTATTACCTATCTATAAATGTTGAGGACTGCAGCACTTAAAATCCAGACCTACTCTTTAGTTTTCTTTTGATAGAGTAATGTTCACTTTTGGTTTTGTGTGGTATGATTTCAGGTGGTAGCTGTTTTTTCCTTATTAAGGGGGCAGCATGTTTGCTATAGAAGAAATCTGCTGTCTGATTTTTTCAGAATGATCTAGCTTCAAGAAAAGCAAGCAGTTAGTAGTGCTTAAGAGAAATTGATTCAGTATCTAATGGATAGTTGGTAACTGTCACAGCACAGCATTTTATATACTGTTAAATGAAACAGCAATACAATCTAAGTTTATTTTGGGCGTGTTTGCTGTACAATTGGACTTGATGAAATGTTTAGAGGTGAAGTAGGCATGACTTTGAATAGATAATGAGAGACAATGCGAAATGCTCATTGATTCATGATGTGGTTTCATCTTAGCTTGGGCAAACCATGCAGTATTTAATAAATAGTAGCAGAATATTTACTATTGAAGCTTGAAAAGATGTGAGTTCTTTGTGTGCAATTTTTCATTTATGCATGTGAGAGGGTTTCGTTTTTTGGTTATTTTTTAAAAGTATTTTTACATTATAGTACTTGTTTTGCTTGTTGGTGGTGTTTGCTTATTTAATACATTCCGTCAGGGACAGAAATTACATGCTTTTTTTCCTAGGAAGTGTGTCTTGGGTTTTTCCCTTCCTTCCCCCACCTTGGTGGTGATGGTGGTGATGTTTAAATGAAGTTGCTTTTACAGCACCAAAGACTTAATCATCCATTTCTTATATAAAAGGTAGCTAACTTTTTTGCATAGACCTCAAGTATATTGTAGTGTAGAGGTGGGATTTAAGGAAAGGTATTAAACTGAGGCTTTGTTTTAGCTTACAGGCAAGTAATAAATTGTATCATTTATCTTGAATGTATCATAGATAAGCTGCTATATAACGATTGCCACTTCAGATAGCTGTGAAATTAGATGATTAACTAGTTGTTACTTAGCCTTCTAATTTCTGTATAAATCTAACTACATGAAATAGAAGTTGGGGTTTTGATTTTTTACTTTGCTTTTCTGTTTGGAGTGTCATTGTAACTACTGTATTGTAAATGATGGAAAATAATTGCATATGTTATTTTGGGGTGTGTTTTTGCATCAGTATTTTATCTCTTAATGTTTGTGCTCATCACTGCATATAAAATCTTGGATGTATCAGTGTAACTTAATTTTTTATTTTCATACTGGCATTGTAGACACTTGAGAAAGCTGTATCTTGCAGGCTTGACTTAACTTTTTTTTCCTTAAAAATCTGGAATATAATCTTACAGCATTTACTGGAATAAACAGTACAAAGCATTTGGGTGTAAAACTCCCCAAATGTTTTGGATTTACAGCATTTCTTTAGTAAATGAATTGTATACCACTAATACAGCATTGACGATAAGCTAATAATGGATAAACTTTTCTTTACTCCATTAACACAAAGCAGTGTTTTATTTAATAATCATCGATGGAATAAATGTGCCTGAAATTGATTTTAAAAATCACAGTATTAGATCATAAAATAAAAACCAGCAGTACATTTTTAGTCACACTGAAAATGAAGGACTTAATTTTCCCCATGTTTCAGTGTTTTTAGTAATCAATTCTATGCATTTTATATAAACAGAAAACATATAACACATAAAAGAGTAGGCTAAGATTAATTTAAAAGATGATTTACACATGACACATTTATGGAATCACTATTTGAGTAACTTTGCGGCCCTCCACAGCCTTCTAATTTTATTTATATGGTCTAGCAGATTACTGGTATCTTCTTGGAAAAGAATCAATGCTGCCAATGGATGTTTCAGAAATACTAAGTGAAAAAGATCGATCAGCTCACAACAGGTACAAAGCTGGCGCCATGTGCTTTTTGTTCAGGGCTGTTTGCTACCTTGAAATGAGGTATTTTCTGCATTTCAGTTCCAAGACTGAGGTAGTCTTGTTAAAGTGACCATAAATGGTAAAGGTTAACATTCTCATACTACAACTGTAATGCTTGTTAAAGGCATACGCTACTCTTAATTAATTGCAATCATGGACTTTATTTTTAATGTGCTTAAACATTTCAAACTTCAAAATCTTGCTGAAGACTAAATTTCACACTGACAAACACATCTGGATCTATGCCATCTTTAGACCATTTTAATCCATTATCTTTGGTTTTAATGCTTTCTTAAATAAAACACTGCATGAATTTTAAGCTGCATATTTGCATACTATTTTAATTTGCAAATGATTTTATCAATTCTGATTTTTAGATTATTTTCCTTCAGGGTATTTAATTAAATATGCTTCTATATAAGCAAAACCTTTTTGTTTTAACAATCTTTACTGCTAAGTTTAAACTTGGTTTGTGTTAAGTACAAGTTAAATCATACACTGCAAGGTGTAGAAAGATTTTGTTTTAATGAACCCAGTAATATAGATTTGATTACTAAGTTTGAACTGTTAGCTGTTCAACAATTTTAGACTTGTGGCTTTCTTTGATTTGTTTGTTTTTGCTCTTACTTTTATGCTACACTAGTTTGCCATGTAGCAATTGCACTGTGCAATATTACAATAAGGACTGGGAAAATTTTTATGGATGTAATGTCTATTACAGTTTGCGATAGTATTTCTCTCTAGTTCTCAGTGATTTAAATGTGACCAAGCCTTCTGTACTTTGTCACAAAAAGCGGGTTTTCCAGGTGACTATTTTGGTGAGTGTCAAAATAAGAATTTATGGTGTATTACTGTTGATTCACTTTGAATTAAAATATATATATTGCAGCAAACAGCTTGTTGACTTTTACTTTTCATTCCAGTACTCTTATTTAACTCTCAGAGCCACCTTGTGAGAGAGTGGCATTAGTTTGTTCTATGAATAAGGGCATCAGCACAAAACATGTGGGTAACTTGCCCAAAGTCTCTAGAGAATATTAATCTGAAATGTGAACCAGTTTATTGAACCCTAACTCATATCCTTTCTACCCATTCTTTTTACACTGGAGTCTTCCATAGAGTGCCAGAAATACCTGCAAAGAAAGGATGACCGCTGTTCCTTTTCCTTCAATGTTAGGTTTTCTCAAATATTTTCAAGGGAACTATTTTTGTTTAATAAGCATAGATACAGAGAAAATTCATATGAATTTTAAAAATATGAAACATTCAAAAAATGTAGTTGTAGTGGGCCCAATTTCAGTTTTATTTTTAATTGTGAAAATACAGAGGGGTTACAATTACATGGGCAAGATACTGAGTACATTTCTTATCAAGCATTGTAGCCTCCTCCTTTGTTTCCCCTTCCCATCCCATCTTCCCCCGGCCACCCCACCCAACCCTCCTCACCCCCCCTCCCACCAAAGTTGTAAAGTTTGTTTTCAACATACGACTTGTACGTCTCATTGTTGCAATGGGTCCACCTGTATCCCTATTTAAATGATTTGTTTTTTCCCTTCCCCTCCACAAATTATATACTGTGGGGGAGGGACATACAAAGCAACAAAGAAATAATCTTATAAATGTGTTAGAAACAGTCGCATGAAAGAAAAAAGCATTTTATGTTTTTGAATAGACCTCATACTTTAAGAAACTATCAGTGGGGGCTGGGAAGGTGGCTCAGTGGTAGAGTGCTTGCCTTGCATGCCTGAGGCCCTGGGTTCGATTCCTCAGCACCACATAAGAAAAAAGCTGGAAGTGGCACTGTAGCTCAAGTGGTAGAGTGCTAGCCTTGAGCTGAAGAGCTCAGGGACAGCGCCCAGGCCCAGAGTTCAGGTCCCATGACCAGACCAAAAAAAAAAGAAAAAAAAAAAAAAGAAACTATCAGTGGGAAAGTTTGAGGGGGGAACATTCTGCCAGAACATGATTAGAGGGTTGCTGTTTTGATGCTGAGCATCAAATCCTGGGCTTCATACATGCCATAAGCCAGCACATACCAGTGACAATATTTAATCTCCCCCCCCCACTCCCATCTCCTTTCCCATAATTGAAGTGTAAAAGATGAAGTCTTTAGTGTTTGACTTCCTTAATTCAATATTTTCTTTGTGAGATTCTTCTATCTTGTGTACAGTTACATTTAACTCACAACTGTATAGTATTTTGTCCATACAATTTTTGTTTTATGATCAGTTAAATATTTTCTATTTTTTTAGGTATTATGAGTTGTGCTGTTATGAATATTCTTGTCCATTATCTCCCCCCCACCCCCCCGGTTGGTCATGGCTTGAACTCTGGGACTGGGTGCTGTCCCTCAGCTCTTCAGCTCAAGGCTAGCGCTCTTACCATTTGAGCCACAGCACCACTTGCAGCTTTTTCTATTTATGTGGTGCTGAGGAATCAAACCCAGGGCCTCATTCATGTGAAGCAAGGACTCTACCACTGAGCCACCTTCCCAGCCCGGTCCATTATCTTTTGATGAACATAGGAATGCATTTCCTTATGTTATAAGGTGAGTATGGAGTTACTAGTGACCACAAGGTTTCACTTCATTCAGTACTATTGAACAGTGTTCCAAAATACAGGTGTTAATTTGCACCTAACAATGTATGAGAGTTCTGGATGCCATATTCTCACAAAAATGTTTTTTGCTTTGTTTCGGTTTGTCTTTTTGTCTTTTGCTTCAGTCATTGTTGTGAGGATGAGTTCATAAATCATAAAACAAGCACATGTGCCTGAACTAGAGCTTGACCTTGGAGTCTTGTGCCCTTAGTTTTTATTTTTCCTCAAGGCTGATCTGAGCCACACCGCTGCTTCTGGAAATCATTTTTCCTTACCTATAAATATGACCTACATTTTTCAATTTACTTGAAAATAAATTGTAATATTGTAAATATACTCAGCTATTTAAATGGATCTGCAAATATATTATTTTAGGGTGAGACTAATCGGATGGAAATGGATTTGAGCAACACATGTAAAGTGGCCAGCAAGTACCCAGAATGCACCTGGCACATTGCAGGTATGTCAGGAGTCATTCAAAATACTTAGGAAGCATTACATCCCTAGCACTAGCTAGGCATGTATCACGGAACAAAACACATGCTTTTATTCTTGGGGATATTTTCCTGTGGTGCAGTAAAAGATTAAAAAGTAAACTTGTAGGGTGAGTAAAGCAAATAGAGTGGTAAAGGAGCTGGAGGGAACATGTCAGAATACCTCACTCAGTGAAGTGACGTTTGGGCTCTGTCAGGTGAGTACCAGTCATGTAGGGGAAGAAGCAGCAAGGACAAAAGTCTTAGAACAGGAATGAGGTGGAGTTTTTCAGGATTTGCTGTTTGTTTTTATCTTTATTTTTTTGGCAGTCGTGGGGCTTGAATTCAGCCTGGATGCCGTCCCTCAGCTCTTCAGCGCAAGGTTAGCACTCTACCGCTTGAGCCACAGCACCACTTCCAGTTTTCTGGTGGTTAACTGGAGATAAGCGCCTCACAGCCTTTCCTGCCTGGGCTGGCTTTGAACCTTTATCCTCAGATCTCAGCCTCCTGAGTGGCTATAGGTGTGAGCCACTAGCACCCTGCTGTTGTTTATTTTTTAGACAAGGCCCAGGCTGGGTTGGTACTCACATAATCCTGCCTCTGCCTTCTGAGTACTAGGATAAACAGCATACTTCGCTATGAATTTTGTTTTATTCTAAAAGTTAAAACTATTAATCACCTTCGAGACTCCTGAGTTCTCTTGGCATCACCCCATTAGTGAGAATGTTTCCTTGCTGTCTGTTCCTGGGACAGGATCATGTCACGTTCCTGCCCTAGCCCTGGAGTCATCATCCATTTCCCCCAAACAGCCTAGATTTCAGAGGATCCAGTGTGAATTAGTTACAAAGGTGATTTCCCTTTTCTTGGTGTCCTGTGTCCCTTTCTATGGTGTCCTGTGTGTTGCTGACCAAGATTAGATTGTACTTTTGTTTTTAAGTGATAACTGCTTCCGTAGATATTGCTTCCCCAGCAATTTTGTGCACTCTGGTGAATATCACTAGCTTTGATCCACATGCACCCCCCCCCACCTTTGCCTGAGATGATTCCCAAACTGCAATGAGGAGAGAAAAGGGTGGTTGTTGTCTCCACGCACAGTGGAAGTAACCACCTGATAAATGCAGGAATTTTTGTTTTGTGCTGCTACTAGGGTTTGAACTACTACTTGCACCATGCTTCCACTTCCAGCTTTTTGCTGATTAATTGGAAATAGGAGTCTCATGGACTTTTCTTCCTGGGTTGGCTTTAAACTTCATCTTCCCACTTTCTGATCTTTGCCTCCTGAGGTAGCTAGGATTACAATGTGAGCCACTCGTACCCAGTGTGCAGTAAGTGTTGTGGTGTTTGTTGTTTTGTTTGTTTTTGTTTTGGGTCACATTTTGAACTCAGGGCCTCCTGCTTGCTAGACAGGTGATTCATGACTTTGAATCATCTCTCTTCCACTAAATGAAGTGCTTAGCACCTTTCCCCTAAGGGTTAGTATTTGTCCCCAGTAATTGCTGAATACATGTGGGCCCTAAACATTGAGGACATTGTTTTGTAAATAGGTGGATGCCGTGTTCATGACCATGATGAACTTGGACCAGGTGACGAGGTAAGTGCTGAGACAGCATCACACGCCCCTTCTCCCCGCTGTCACCCATCCTCCTGTTTCCAGTTATCTGGCTGCTGTTCCTACAAGCTGGAAACTGAATTGTATCATTTTTATTTTGCAGATTTTTAGACATTAGCTATGGTCTTGGTCACTGTACACACTAAAGCATCAGTTAAACACACACGTGTGTGCGCGCGCGCACACACACACGTCAGTTGTGGAGCCTGAACTCTGGTCCTGGGCGCTCTTCAGCTCAAGGCTAGCACCCTACCACTTGAGCCACAGTGCCACTTCGGCTTTTACTGCTTATGTGGTGCTGAGGAATCGAACCCAGGGCCTCATGCATGCGAGGCAAGCATTCTACCACTGAGCCACCTTTCCAGCCTCAAGAGATACAGTTTTAACAACCATCTGTTAAATGGCTTTTAGGAGGCCAGGACCTTGAGCCTCCTAGGCAAGTACTCTTCCACTTTCATCTTGTGCCCGATCTTTTTGTTAATTTTTTGTTTTGTTTGTTTTAGGGATAGTTTCACTAATTCTGTCCAGGCTGACTTCAAACTTGTAATCATCCTTCCTCTGCCTCCCAAGTAGCTGGGATTACCAGAATGAATCAACATGCCTGACTTTAAAATTTAAGTTCAGTATACAACAGACAAGTTGTCTGCAGGTCTAAGTTGATCTGTGTGTCTGGTTTGCTAAATACTGAGTTTCCATTTTGACAGTTGGTAATTCCTTCAGTACCGTTATGTTGTGTTCTGACCAGCAGAGGGAGACAGGACTCTAGTAATTTTTCAACTGATTTTTTTATTGAAATTTATAAAGCAGTAGTGGCACTGTGGCTCAAGTGGTAGAGCGCTTACCTTGAGCTAAAGAGTTGAGGGACAGCGCCCAAGCCCAGAGTTCAAGCCCCATGACCGACCAAAAAAAATTTTTTTAAGTTTGTTCATAGAAATTTATAAAGCACAACTAGATAGGAGGTATAAGTAGGAGGATTGTGGTACCAGGACAAAAAGATGAAACCCTATCTCAAAGTAAGTGAAAAGCCAAAAGGTATAAATCTAGCTATTCAGGAGGCTGAGGTCTAAGGATTATAGTTCAAAGCCAGCCTAGGCAGAAAAGTCTGTGAGACTCATCTATTAACCAGCAAAAAGCTAAAAGTTGCCTTAAGTGAAAAAGCCAAGAGAGTGCATAAAGTCCTGAGTTCGAGCCTCAATACTAGAACAAAAAACAAAAACCTGACTGTAATCTGGAACCTTACAAACTGATTGTAATCACTGGAAAAATTAAAATTGTTTATTTTGGTTAAGATATTACAACATCTAGGAAAATAGCCACCAAAAGAAAAAAAAACAATTGAATAAAGTGTATTCATTCAAAACATTAGAAACATTGAGAATCAAAAGTTTATTTTTAGCCAGGTGCCAATGACTCACTCCTGCAATCCCAGCTACTCTGGAGGTTGATAAATGAGGATCCGGTTCAAAACCAGCCCAGGCAGGAAACTCCATGAGATTCTTATCTTTAATTAACCATCAAAAAGTCAAAAGTGGAACTGTGGCTCAATGTGGTAGAGTACCAGCCTTGATAAAAAAAAAATCTCAGGGACAGTGTGAAGGCCCTGCATTCAATCCCCAGGACCACAGCCTCCACACACAAAGTTCAGCTCTTCATGAAAACTTTGGTTTGGTGGGTTTCATTATGCTGTCACGTAAGTGTGTGTATATGTATGTGAAAACATACATGCACAGCAATATATGTCATGCTTTTGATCCTCTTCATTCCTCATCGTCCCTCCCTCACTCCTTCCACAGATCCCCTTCTGATAGGCTCCTGTTTGTGTCCATGTCATCATTGTCATTGTTGCTCTTATCATCATGACCACTATTTTAGGCAAACACTCCACACAAATGAGCCAGAACATGTGGAGTATGGCCTTTTGAGCTTGTCTTGTCTCAATCAACATGATCGCCAGTTCTGTCCATTTTCCTGCAAATGACATGGCTTTATTTTCCTTTATGACTGATCTTTATCCTATGATCTACTATATTTCCTGATCACTTCATTATATGTGGGGACATCCTTCCTGTCAGAACCACTTTGCTCATTTATTAGGTAAGTTTTGTCTTGCCTAAGTTGCTCTGGCTGTATGTTTTCAGCCTATTGAACAACACATATTAAGATTTCTACAATTAAGTGTGCTGTTGCTTCTTTTACATTTGAGTACAGTCCCTTCCCCTTTTTTCCTTTAAGACCCTGGGGTTTGAACTTCAGCTAGGCAAAAGTATTATACCATTGAATCATACTTCCGAATTTCAGGTTATTTTTTCAGATAAATTCTCAAACTTTTTATGTCAGTCATCCTCAGACTTTGATCCTCCTACATAGACCTCTTATATACCTGGAATTCCAACATCATGTACATCTTAATTATTGAGATTGGGAGGCTTACTAACTTTTGCTCAGTATGGCCTTGAATTGCAATTCGCTTAATAGCTCTACCTCTGAATGCCCAGCCTTAGCCCTGTCTTACTGCTAGTATTTTTTCATTTCTTTACTGCACTTTCACCTTTTATAGCCAATTTACTTTTATGATTACCTATTTTTGTAAAATGTTATGCAGACTTGTCATTGGAAGGCAGTACAACACAACCATAAGCTTTATTGTCTGCCTGGACTGAGTGACAGGTGAGCATTGATCAGTCTGATAGTCTTTGAAAGAAGTGATGTGTTCATGAAAGCACATCTATAGTGATTTGTGGACTGAAGGCTAGTTGTAAAGTCTATGCTGTATGCAATCATTCACAGTTACGATAGATGCGATGGGAACTACAAAGTAAGCTGTATTGTACACAGGTAGACAGGTGTTGTTTAACTGTGGCAACTAGAATCCATGCTTACTAGAAAGTGACGAGTGGCTATATCAACAATTCATTTTAATAATAACTCAGTTGTAACTTTATGTCACTCAATTTCCAAATAATGATTGATGTGTGTTTGTCAGGGAGGGTAGCTCACACCTATAATCCCAGCTTCTAGGGAGAATGAGATCTGAAGAATGAGACTCAGAGCCAGTCTGGATAGTCAAATTTGTGAGAGTTTTATCTCCAACCAATCAGTAAAAAGCTGCAACTGGAGGTGTGGCTAGAGGGCCAGCTGTGAGCAAAAAAGCTGAGTGAAATTATAGGGCCTTGAGTTTAAGCCTTGATACTAACAACAATAACAACAACAGCAACAATAACAATAAAGACTTTACCGACAGGTTTACAAAAAATCCTGAAAATTTAGTAATCAGTCCTCCAAAGAGGTCCAACCCCTCTTTGCAAAACTCCATAAAGTATTTAGTTCTTCCCATTTGACAGCAGAGGGACTGTGACTCAAGTTCACACAAAAGACACCACAGTCAGTGCTACCAAGCTAAAGTTGAGGTTCTTTAAACTCTCTAATAACTCAAGGGTTACCATAAGCCTACAACCTGAAGGTCTGTTCTATTGGTATCCATAAAGAGGAATTTCAAAAATTTAGTTAACTTTTATTTTTATGGTACTGTGTTTTAATTCAGGCCTTCATATTTGCTAGTCTTTATAGCCTACCACTTGACCCATGCCTCCAGCCCTGCTTTTTGCTGGTTCTTTTGGAAATGGAGTCTAGCAAACCTTTCTGTTCAAGCTGTATTTGAACTAAGATCCTCTAGAACTCATCCTCCTGAGTAGCTAGGATTATAGGTATAAACCATCAGGGCTCAGATAGTTCTTGATTTTTAAAAAAATTCTCTTATTGAGTTAATGTTTATGCCCTGTGTTTGAAGGTCTACTTCCCAATGTGTGGTCTACAAATTCACATCATCTTTTTTTTTGGGGGGGGGTCCGGTCATGGGGCCTGAACTCTGGGCCTGGGTGCTGTCCCTCAGCTCTTCAGCTCAAGGCTAGTGCTCTACCACTTGAGCCACAGCGCCACTTCCAGCTTTTTTCTTTTTGCTTACGTGGTGCTGAGGAATTGAACCCAGGGCCTCAGGCATGCAAGGCAAGCGCTCTACCACTGAGCCACCTTCCCAGCCCCTCACATCATCTTAATGAGGGAGTTTGTTAGAAATTCAGACTCTGGGTGATTCTATTTATTTAACAAGAATTTTCCTTTGTAACATCCCTATGTTATCTGTGTCTTCACTAAACATGGTGATACTTAGGCCTAATGGATATCTCTACATGAATGCCTTTTTTAGGTCTTACTTTCTTTCCCCTAATCTTTCCCTGTATCCTCAAATATATAGTATATATAGCAACTCCTCCCTTTTCCCTCACACACCTTGTTGTCCTGTCATAGAGACATTCCATCCTGTCTCCAACATCTTCCTTGTGTGCCTTGGCTCAGAGCTGGGGAAGTTCAATGTAACCCAGTTTCTTCATTAGTTGCCAGGTGGTCTTTACAGAATTCAGTTCTGATGGAGATGGAAGCATGGAAGGGGACAAGGAACAATTTGGGACAATGGAGAGGATGTGAGTAAACGTAAAACTGAAGCCAAAGGCATTCTGTATTTCAAAATCAGCTTCAGGCATGTCCTTGACCATTTCTCTCAAGCTCAAAAATATTTACTGTTTATTTTCAAGTTGCTGTCCAAATGTCTTAGAAGGATGTTAACTTCCCTGTGACTGACCCTCATCTGCTTATAAATAGAAAAGCTCCATACTACATATGCTAAACAGTTAAAGACAGACCATTGGTTTTGTCTCAGAGACTGCCATTGAGGAATATCCTCAAATGCTCAGTATGCATAGAGTTCAGCACTGTACTGCAGATGCCCAATTCATTCTCCCTATAACTTCAGTGGAAAACATGCCTTTCAACAAATCTCGGATGTTCACTTGACCACTTCAGTTAAGCACATTCACTTTTACTTTGATTGGGAGGGTACCATTTGTTTTGGGCAGGGTAGATTTTCACGAAATTATGGGTAAGGAAACACTTGTGGCTTTGTACGAATGCATCCTAACGTGAATGTCCTCTTTCTTATCTCCATCTTGCCTTCCCATCATGCTCTTTGCAAGTCCTCCCTGACCAGAGAGAGATTTATCATCTGCTTCCTAAGCCATTTCCTCTGGTGTAAATTTCATCTCCCTGGCCATATCCTGAGTCCCTTGAGGCTATAGGGTTTGTCTAATTCATCTTCATGGAGCAGAATGCTGGGCATACCGAAGGAACTCAGTAGAGGCTTGCTGAATTAATGGAGAAAAGATCAAAGCCAAGCATGTGAAGAAATGATAGATGTGATTGAGTTAATATACAAAAAGTGTCTCCTGTCAGACACAGGAGAGGTACTCTGGAGTAGAAAATGCTACTCTGACTGTGCATGTTGGCTCTGTGTCTAAGGTGATGATCTCATTAGTTCAGAACTGAATCAGTTGGACCTCCTAATAAAAATGGAAGTGTTTTTGGCAAGTGAAAAGGGGCAATGGGTTGTTTAGGGAATTATATTTACTGCTAATACACTAATATCCTTGTTGGAATATATATCTTTTATCATATACCTCTTAGAGGCCTTTCAAAAGCTTCAGTATAAAGTGCTTTTCTTTTTACGTGCTTGCAACTTTATATGACAATAATATCTAAGCTTTACTGAGCACCTGTATCATGTTGTTTTTGTTTTCAGAATGGCTTTATTGAGATCTGATTGACAGGTTGTGGCTGTAGCTCAGTGGTAGAGTCTAGAATGCATGAGGCCCTGGGTTTAATTTCTGGCATCATTCTACCCACCCACAAAAAAAGTATGATGGACACAACATGGAATTCACTAGTTTTAAGTGTAAAATCCAATAAACTTTTAGTATACTTGCAGAGTTGTATATTAATCTTCATGATCATACTGAAAAGAAATTTTATGCTTATTGAATCCCCTACATTTTTACTCCTTTGGCTCCAGGCAACAAGCAGCTACTTTCTGTCTTTGATCTATTCATATAAATGGGATCGTATAAAAACTATAACTTTTCATGACTGGCTGCTTTTTTTTGTGTGACATTGGGATTTGAACTCAGGGCCCTGAACTTGATAAGCAAAAGCTCTACCACTTGAGCTATACCCCAACCTTCTTTGCTTTAGTTATTTTTCAGGTTAGGATCTCCTGGTTTTGCCTGGGATGTCTTAGATCAAGATTCTCCTACTTAGTGGAAAAACCTCCCATGCTCCTGGATTGGGAGGATTAACATCATGAAAATGGCAATATTGCCAAAGGCTATATACAAATTTAATATGATACCTATCTATATGCCAACCTCATTCTTCAAGGAAATAGAAGAAACAATCCAAAAATTCATATGGAGCAATAAAAGACCCCGAATAGCAAAAGCGATCTTTAGCAGAAACAACAGTGCTGGAGGAATATCATTACCAAATTTCAAACTCTACTACAAAGCCATAGTAATTAAAACAGCTTGGTACTGGCACAAGAACAGACCTGAGGACCAATGGAATAGAACTGAAGACCCAGAAATGAACCCACAGACCTATAGCCACCTAATCTTTGATAAGGGAGCTAAAAAAAATAGAATGGAAGAAAGCCTTTTCAGTAAATGGTGCTGGCAAAATTGTTTAAACACTTGTTTAGTTTTCTAACTAAAGCTAGATCCTTATATATCACCCTGCATCAGAATCAACCCCAAATGGATCAAAGGCCTCAAAGTAAAAGCAGACACCCTGAAAACACTACAGGAAGAAATGGGAGAAACTCTAGAGCTCCTTGGCACAGGCCAAAACTTTCTTAATAAAGACCCAGAAACACAACAAATCAAAGAACGGTTGGACAAATGGGATTGCATGAAACTGCAGAGCTTCTGCATGACAAAGGACATAGCTAGCAAGATCAATAGAAAGCCCATGGATTGGGAGAAGATCTTCACTAGCCATACAATGGACAAGGGTCTCATATCTAAAATATACTTAGAACTCAAAAAGGTAGACTCCCCCAACAACAAATCCTCAGAGAAACAACTGCCCAATTAATAAATGGGCTAAAGACTTAAGAGAGACTTCTCTGAAGAGGAAATAAGAATGGCCAATAGACACATGAAGAAATGCTCAACTTCTCTGGCCATAAAAGAAATGCAAATCAAAACAACATTGAGATTCCACCTCATCCCAGTTAGAATGACTATAATCAAGAAATCTAATAATAACAGATGCTGGAAGGGATGTGGCCAAAAGAGAACTCTACTGCATTGCTGTTGGGAGTGTAAATTTGTTCAATCACTTTGGAAGGCAGTATGGAGGTTTTTCAAAAGACTCCACATAGAGCTCCCCTATAACCCAGCAATCCCACTTTTGGGCATTTACCCAAACGATCACAAACAAGGCCATACTAAAACTACCAGCACAACTCTGTTTATCGCAGCATTATTCTCCATAGCTAAGATATGGAACCAACACAGATGCTGCTCAGTAGATGAATGGATCAAGAAAATGTGGTATGTATACACAATGGAATTCTATGCCTCCATTAGGAATAATGACATCACCACATTTGGTTTTTTTTTGGTTGGCCATGGGGCTTGAACTCTGGACCTGGGTGCTGTCCCTCAGCTCTTCAGCTCAAGGCGAGCGCTCTACCACTTGAGCTTCAGCACCACTTCCGGTTTTCTGGTGGTTTATTGGAGATAGGAGTCTCACAGTCTCTCCTGGCTTTGTACTGCGATCCTCAGATCTCAGCCTCCTGAGTAGCTAGGATTACAGGCGTGAGCCACCAGCGCCCAGCTATCTATCACCCCATTTGTTAGGAAATGGTAAAACTTGGAAAAATTTATATTAAGTGAACTAAGCCAGACCTAAAGAAATATAGGTCCTATGGTTTCCCTTATTTGTAATAACTAGTATGTCTAGGATAACCGGGTTACCAGACAAGTGGAAAAGGTCATATGCACATATAACCATATAAGATGGTGCTAAGCGAAATGAACCCCAAGGTAGAGACACAAGAGGGTTTATCTTTGTTGCTGTTGTTTTTAATGTACTTATAATGTACTATGTAATTTCTTTCGTATGTTCTTCCCCCGTGGTATAACCCCTGTTTTCACTGTATTTGATTCTAATACCCTGCATCTTGAATATACATTTTTCTAATGGGCGGGGGAGGGAAATAACAAAATACTGAAACAAGGAACAGGCCGACCCATTGTAACAATGAGATGTACAAGACACTATGTTGAAAACGAACTTTACTGCTTGGTGGGGGTGGGGGGAGGGAGGAATTAGGGAGGTGGGGAGGAAAGGGATGGGTGGGGGAAAAAAGGAGGGGATAACAATGCTCAAGAGGAAATGTACTCATTACCTTACTCATATAACTGTAACCCCTCTGTACAGTATCTTTACAATAAACAAAGAATAAAAAGATTCTCCTACTTATGTTTCCCACATAGCTGAGATGATAGGTGCTTACCACCACCCTCAACTTTTGTTGACATGGAGTTTCACAGAACTTTTAATCTGGAACTACAGTGCCCCCAGTCTGTGTCTCCTGAATGGCTATGATTTCAAGCACGAATCACCATGCTTGGCATGACGGCTTTCTTCAATTGGTATACTATCTTTCAGTTTCATTGATGTTGTGTATGTATCTTACTTCTTTTCCTTTTCATTGAGGACTCCTGTCTGTTATGCAAAATTTGTCTTATTTTTTTAACCACTTAATAGACCTTTGTTTTGTTTCTACTTTTGGGCTATGATGAATAATGCTAGATATATTTGTATGGAACTATTTGTGAAGACGTATGTTTTCATTTATCTTGGGTAGATACCATGACATCTTGAGTAGTTATTTCTAGATTTCTGCAAGGAATTCTGAGTTTTGAACTTTGTCATGGGTTACTGGTTACTAGGTGATGGAGTTACAGCTTGAACTTGGATTGTAAATCACTGAGATTTCCCATGGCGAGTCCTAATTCCTACCCTATAGAACTCAAGACAAGGGCTTAACACACAGCAAAGGAAGAACTAGAGGGCAAAGAGGTAGCCAGGGCAAGTCTTGTCTGCCGAGACAAGCCAATGAGCTAGCCTCACAGTGCCAAAGGCTGGACCAGATCCCGCTCTATGATTGGAAGAGCCCCAGCAGCCACAGAAATATTAGTGAGACAAATTGGTCCTTGATGACTTAAAAAAAAAAAAGAAAAGAAAAAAGCTGCTGCCTCCCACCAGAGGATTTAGAGGATAATTAGCTAGAACCTGGGGGAGTTGAAATGTCATCAACGGAAGTCAAATTCAAGTCAACAAACACTGAGTTGCTAGGCTGTGTGGGGGCTCCTATGAGCACTGAGATAAGACTCACCCATCTGGGGACTAGCAGCTGGGCCTGGTCTGTTGTCCTGGATCTTGGGGCAAGTTTGGAAAACTGTTCTTAGAGAAATAGATTGAGCTATAAGGGACAAAGGCAAACAAAATGACCTGTATTTCCAGGACAATGAACTTTCTTCACCTCACTGCCCCCTCCCTCACAGTTCCTGTCCTCTAACCTCCCTATGCTCCTGACTGCCCTCCAGCATTGTGAATGGTAACTTTCATTATCTAGGGCAAGTCTTGTCTGCCAGGGCAAGTCTTGTCTGCCGAGACAAGCCAAGCATCCTCTATGGCTATGTTAAGCAGGTTTCTCTGGTCCAAGATAAGGAGATTTAGAAAGGGCCCTGCAAATGCCCCATCCCAGAAATATCTAGCAATTTCTTGAGGGCCTTGGAAGTGAGGAAATACATTTGAAAATTTCTTTTTTTTTTTTTGGTCATGGAGCCTGAACTCTAGGCCTGGGCACTGTCCCTCAGCTCTTCAGCTCAAGGCTAGCGCTCTACCACTTGAGCCACACCACCATTTCCGGCTTTTTCTGCTTAAGGAATCGAACCCAGGACCTCATGCATACGAGGCAAACTCTACCACTGAGCCTCCTTCCCAGCCTGAAAAATTCTATTTTCAATTTTAATCCTGTCTTCAATTTCTCCCCCTGCCCCCCAGTTTTTCTGGGGGAGAGTTTGTAATGGGGCTTGAATTCAGGACCTTAAGCTCTCACTTGGCTTTGTCACTTGGCTTAAGACTGACATTTTATCACTTCTGGCTTCCTGTTCGTTCATTAGAGCTGAGTCTCTTGAACTTTTCTGCCTGGACTTCACACCATGATCTTCCTACCTCAGTCCCCTGAGTAGCTAGTATTCCAGGTGTGAGCCACAAGTTTCCAGCCATTTCTTCCTTTCTTTTAGATGAGGATTCTCTATGATATCTAAAATATACCTTATGACCCTTTAGGCCACCATGGATTATATATAAATTCTTCCATATAGCATATGTCCTGTCTCTCCAGTCTCAGCACCCTTGTCTGCATGACCCCACAAATCCTCCACCCTCCTGGAGCTGGGACGTAATTGTGCTCACTTATTTCCTCCTCTGAGTGTAAGTTCTGAGTGCCGTGAGGGTGGACCAGACCTTGCTCATTATGGAAACTGTAGATCTCTAAGTACAGTGGCTACAGGAAAGATGTTCTGTATAGTGGTGTGTCAAGAATGGGATTCATAGTAAAGGAGAAACATCTGCTCATTGCAATAAATAAATAAAGCAGAAACCCTTAGTTTTCCCACCCTACTCCATGAGAATAGAAGTTTCAACCAAGGGCCTAAAACCATTGTACAATGGTTGAGGATCTTTTCTCCTGTCTAATAAAATACTTTGCACAAGACTGACTTTTTTTTTTTTTTTGGGTCCGGTCGTGGGGCCTGAACTCTGGGCCTGGGCGCTGTCCCTCAGCTCTTCAGCTCAAGGCTAGCTCTCTAGCCCTTGAGCCACAGGGCCACTTCCGGCTTTTTTCTTTTTGCTTATGTGGTGCTGAGGAATAGAACCCAGGGCCTCATGCATGCAAGGCAAGCGCTCTACCACTGAGCCACCTTCCCAGCCCCAACTTTTTTTTTTTTGGTCAGCCGTGGGGCTTGAACTCTGGGCTTGGGCGCTGTCCCTGCACTTTTCAGCTCAAGGTGAGTGCTCTACTGCTTGAGCCACAGCAGCACTTCTGGTTTTCTAGTGGGTAATTGGAGATAAGAGTCTCATGGACTTTCCTGCCCGGGCTGGCTTTGAACCATGATCCTCAGATCTCAGCCTCCTGAGTATCAAGGATTACAGGCATGAGCCACCGGCACCTGGCAAAACTGACTTTTTAAAGGTATGTGACATAAAGTCCCAAAGTCTTAGTTAAATAGATCAAAATGAACAAAGAGTTTATGCTTTAAGGGGATGTCAACTGTCATATAAGATATAATAAGATTGATCGAATGCTTACTGGGTGTCAAGTATAAACCTAAATGATTGACATGCATCAACTTGATTCTAAAAACAACGTAATGAAAGAGTTAACTGGTCATTCCAGGTGTGTGTGTGTGTGTGTGTGTGTGTGTGTGTGTGTGTTTCCTGGGGCTTGAATTCAGGGCATGGGCATTACCCCTTAGCTTTTTCACTGATAATGGTAGTACTCTACCACTTTATCTACACTTCCAGATTTTTGGTGGTTAATTGGAAATAAGAATCTCTCACAGACTTTCCTGCCTGGATTGGCTTCAAACTGCTATCCTCAGATCTTAGCCTCCTGAGCAGCTATGATTACAGATGTAAGCCACTAATGCCAGACTTTTCCTTTCCTTCCTTTTCCTTTCCTTTCTTTTTCTTCCTTCCTTTTTCTTTCTGTTCTTTCTTTTCTTTTTCCTTCTTTCAAAGCCAGCCTGTGCAGAAAAGTCCATGAGACTCTTATTTCCAATTAACCAGTAAAAAGCTGGGAGTAGAGGTGTGGCTCAAGTGGGAAAGCACCAGCATTGAGCCCCAAGCAAGAGTGTGAGGTCTTGAGTTCAAGCCCCTGTACCCACTTGTGTGTATACACACACACACACACACACACACACACTGACACTCTTGGATGACTCAAGCTTTAGTTCACCAGTGGAGTCCACATTCCCCTGACTACTTGTCTGGTTAGTACTTAACAGAGTAAGCGGCTTGGCAAACCACAGCTGCCCTATCAGTCCGTGTCAATTGAATAGGAAGCACCTGTGAACCGGCTAGTTTGCTTAGGCCGTCTGGTGAGGGGAGGGCAACTCTGTCCCCTGTGGCCTTGTTCTACTGAGTACTGACTGCCACACCCACACCCTCCTGTCTCAGGTGAGGCATATTGAGAAAAAAAAAAGAACCCTTAGCTTCCCAAAGCCCAGTGCCTGGCTTTGCAGGCAGTAGGGTGGCCACAAATATTTATGATGTGTGACTGTAGCATTTCATTTCAAGTGGGCCACAGTGGCTCTAGTTCCACCGGGGCAAAAGGCACAAGCGGGTGTCTGCCAGCCCTTCAGAGAAGCGAACCAACAGCCCCAAGCGCTCCCGTCCAGACACAAAGAGTGTTTCCAAAACCCCAGCGGAAGACATGCTGCTGTGCCTTGACCACGATGACCATGTCTACTACCCCGCTCCTCTGCTTAGATGACCTCTCCCACTGACCTTTCCTCTTCTAGATGTGAGGCTGAAAGGTGAACGGGAAGGAGGGAAGCCTCCCCTCCGTGCAGACCCGGGCGGTACGGGCACCTCGGGGAGGGGTCCTGTCAGGGGCCGGGGCCCGGCGGGGCGCGCAGGAGCGGGGGGCGCGCGGTGGCTGTGCGCGGGGATGCGCGCGCGCGCGCCGGCCTCGCCTCCCTCGCCCGCCCGCTCCGGTGCTACGTGCTTCCTTTGTCAATGAGGCGCCGCTCCGAGCTGCAGTAGCCTTCGCGGCCTCGAGAGCCCGAGCCCGAGCCGGCGATCGAGCGAGCTAAGGGAGGAGAGAGCCCCGGGCGGAGAGGTAGCAGGCGGTGGCGGGCGGCGGCAGGGACCCGAGCGCGCCCCCCGGCCGGCTCGCAGCCGCCGATCCCG